>NC_088300.1:24441281-24752974 GCF_032854445.1 Liolophura sinensis
TGTAGAAGTGTCACGTACAAACATCCTCTACTGTTCATGCACATATACACACGTACATGTAGAAGTGTCATGTACAGACATCCTCTACTGTACATGCACATATACACGTATAAATGTCACGTACAAACATCCTCTACTGTTCATGCACATATATACATCTACACGTAGAAGTGTCATGTACAAACATCCTCTACTGTTCATGCACATATACACATGTACATGTAGAAGTGTCACGTACAAACATCCTCTACTATTCATGCACATATACACATGTACATGTAGAAGTGTCACGTACAAACATCCTCTACTATTCATGCACATATATACATGTACACGTATAAGTGTCACGTACAAACATCCTCTACTGTTCATGCACATATATACATGTACATGTAGAAGTGTCACGTACAAACATCCTCTACTATTCATGCACATATACACATGTACATGTAGAAGTGTCACGTACAAACATCCTCTACTGTACATGCACATATATACACATACATGTATAAGTGTTATGTACAAACATCCTCTACTGTTCATGCACATATATACATGTACATGTAGAAGTGTCACGTACAAACATCCTCTACTATTCATGCACATATATACACATACATGTATAAGTGTCATGTACAAACATCCTCTACTGTTCATGCACATATATACACGTACATGTAGAAGTGTCACGTACAAACATCCTCTACTGTTCATGCACATATACACACGTACATGTAGAAGTGTCACGTACAAACATCCTCTACTGTTCATGCACATATATACATGTACACGTATAAGTGTCACGTACAAACATCCTGTACTGTTCATGCACATATATACACGTACATGTAGAAGTGTCACGTACAAACATCCTCTACTGTTCATGCACATATACACACGTACATGTAGAAGTGTCACGTACAAACATCCTCTACTGTACATGCACATATACACATGTACACGTATAAGTGTCACGTACAAACATCCTCTACTGTTCATGCACATATATACATGTACACGTAGAAGTGTCATGTACAAACACCCTCTACTGTTCATGCACATATACACATGTACATGTAGAAGTGTCACGTACAAACATCCTCTACTGTTCATGCACATATACACATGTACATGTAAAAGTGTCATGTACAAACATCCTCTACTATTCATGCACATATACACATGTACATGTAGAAGTGTCACGTACAAACATCCTCTACTATTCATGCACATATATACATGTACACGTATAAGTGTCACGTACAAACATCCTCTACTGTTCATGCACATATATACACGTACATGTAGAAGTGTCACATACAAACATCCTCTACTGTTCATGCACATATACACACGTACATGTAGAAGTGTCACGTACAAACATCCTCTACTGTACATGCACATATATACACGTACATGTATAAGTGTTATGTACAAACATCCTCTACTGTTCATGCACATATATACATGTACATGTAGAAGTGTCACGTACAAACATCCTCTACTATTCATGCACATATATACATGTACACGTATAGGTGTCACGTACAAACATCCTCTACTGTTCATGCACATATATACATGTACATGTAGAAGTGTCACGTACAAACATCCTCTACTATTCATGCACATATACACATGTACATGTATAAGTGTCACGTACAAACATCCTCTACTGTTCATGCACATATATACATGTATACGTAGAAGTGTCACGTACAAACATCCTCTACTATTCATGCACATATATACATGTACATATAAATACCCTACATGAATTTCTTCTAATTTCTAGGACGCCCATTTAGCTCATTATATATGTAATTCTAACAGGAATACTGAGTTTCTTTTTTCTCACATGGTTAGACTATCTAATGAACAAAATACTCATATCTTTACTTTTTCAAAAGGCTGTTGAAGAATGTAACATTCTACTTTCAACACTACTAATATCTGTCCCAAATCATATTCAGGTAACAAACCAAATACATGTAGTCTGTAGATGTATTTGTCTATATATATAAATGTATATATACATGTACACTGGTGACCAGGACATAAATATACACAGAGAAATCCATGTACACATAGCTGCGGAAACATGTAAATAACACTATATATCCTGACAATACACACTTATTTACCATCAATCTTTCTGAGGAAATTCAGTGCGATTTATGCACTTAATTTTTGATTTTTGGAGACTAAATTACATTAGCTCGGTTAAGTCACACTTTCAGGGCTTCATAAAAAGTACAATCACAATGTTATCACCCTACTCAGAATAATGACCTCAGAATACATGTATGCCTGGATAAACCATCTTACAAACATCCCAATAGGTAAAGCCAAGAATTACAGTAATGACATATCTCATGAGAACATTCCCACATATATAATATTTTTAGTGACAGATATCACTCATAAATGAAAACATATGATATTTCGCATGACACATCAAGACATCAAGACATCAACACACATCAAGTAAATATGTCTTATGCATCACAGGTTTTAAACACATCAAGGGATATCATGATCCAAGTGACACATCACATAGACATGATCACATCAGGGCACTGATGTATTATGATCCTAATACTGTATACAATAAAACATCATGAAGTTCATCGGTGATGTAACTATAAGTATCAGGTTAAAATATACCGATATCCAGCCACATGTATACACATACTATGATCCTTGTGACACAACAAACATTTAAACACATCTACATGTACATGTAGGTATCGGGTATATATCAACCCCTGCAACACATAAACATGTACTCTGTACATGTATGTATTTGGATATGAGCATAAAAAGATATGATATGATATAACCCTAAGGAAGATTTACAAAAAGATGTAATAAATACAGCTATTTGTCATATACTTACATGATGTTAAAAAAGAAGCAGCACAAACATGGTGGACAATTTAAATCTACTAAAATCCTGAGAGTTCATCAAAGGTTAGTAACAACAGATAACATACTGGGCATATACAAGTACTTACAAAGCTTTGGATAATAAACTGAACAGTGAAGATGAGAAGTCGCAGAGGAAGAAAGTACTGGTGACTGGGTCCATGAACAACCGCTCTGATCATCTTCCTGATGTATTCAGCACACTTCTTATACACACAGAAAATCCCAAGCCAGTTCAGACCTGGCTTGATGAGGGAGGAAGACAGAGTTTGTCTGGATGCCATTGTCAATGATGAAGACATGTCCAAAGGCAATGGCAGAATGAACTAGTCATGGATTATAGAAAGCTGTAGGTGTCCTATGTGAAGACCAAGTCACCGGCTCATCTTAATGTAAGCCTGCTGGAATCAGCATCTCTGGAATCAGTCTTGTTCTGGGCTACAGGTAGACAGGCACAGGTAAAGCCATGAGCAGCTTTATATGTACATGTACCAGGTGAAAATCAATAAGGGAATTATATGGCGTGGCCATCCTTTGCCATGTGAAGGACCATTGATTAGGCACTTGGAGATTCGCACTAATAGCATACATGTTGATCTACAGGTAAACCAGCTAAGAGGATTCCTTCATGTTCTTGCAAACATGCACAATAATAAAAATAAAAAATTATTTTAAAAATTTAACAAACAACAAGTAAATGAAAAAAAGTAAATACAGGAATTGACAAATGCATACACATTCTGTTTACTTATTTATTTATTTATTTGATTGGTGTTTTTACTGGGGAAACCCACAACCATCCACAGGTTGCTGTAGGACCTTCCCACTTCTGGCCGGAAAGGAAGCCAGCATGATATATGTATTCTGATCAAAAGGATATACCTGAATGTGCACAAATGGATACGGCCCATACCCTGATGCACAGATTGAGATGCAGGTGAAATCACTGAGATACATCTATCATCAGTCCCCTGTAAAACTCTCATTGCCACAACCAATGTCTCATATAACACTGTACCAACAGTAGCAGAGCATGATACTGTAGAGAATCACTAGTACATCTGTATGTTTTATCGACGTGAGCATCAAGGCATTTCCTGGATAATTATGACAGCTCTGCTGATGAGACAGCTCTGCTTTGATGTACATGAATGATCATATTGGTTCAGGCTAGAACAATGATAATAATCAACAGGCAAGTTGATCAGAAGCCAGAAAATGAAGACTGTTTGTCATCACTCTAATGATTGACATTCAAAACATCTTTCATACAATGTATACGTACAGCTTACAAGGGAGGATTACAAAATTCTATATCACTTAATACTTCATGTATGCATACATGTACATGAATGTACACACTCCCTAATTCTTCTTATTTCTGAGACAGATATTAGTGCTGAAAAGCAGAACATTACTTTAAAAAGTAAAGATGCGAGTATGTTGTTCGTAACATGGTCTAACCATGTGAGAAAAGAGAAACAAAATATTCCTGCTACTGTTATACATGTATGTATTTTTGGCTAAAAAGAGCAGGCAAGGTGTCCCAAAATTTAGAACAAATAGCATACATGAAAGTATATATATATATATATATATCTATATATATATATATATATGTATGTATATTTTGTCTTGAACCACTGACAGTTCAAGGTGTTATGTCTTTGCTCATACCATGTATAATTCTATCTTATGTCTAAATCCCTTTAACACTTTCAATGTACATGTACGATCATTAAAACCTGTTCAGCCAAATGAATTCCCTTAGAATTCTAGCCATTCTGCAACTATACATGTACATGTAACAAATTCATAAAACTCACAGGTGTGTCAACTGAGACAGATTAGAAACACATATACACGGTGAAAGAACACGGTCTCAGCATGTACATTTACCTCTGATGATGCAAGTTTTATATTATGTAATACATGCTGGCCATGAACATGTCATTTTAATAATATTATGCACAAATAGGCTATTCAGTCTGAATGTCCACCATGACTGGTTTTCAGGGCCACTTCCACTTTAGCAGAAAAAACCAATAATACAATAGGCATCATAGGCAAAATAAATTTTCCCTCCATGAATGATCATGGAACAGCCAAGAATAATTGCTCACAAATACATCTGATATGTCAAGTATAAAGTGATAATAACTGCATGCAGTTGTAATAAAGTCAGTTATAACATGATTTAAGGTCACTTGACATATTAACACATACATAAGGGTGCACATTATGATAATATAAAGTGCATTGTACTGCACGATCGACTGAGATCACATCTCTACATGCATGAAACTGGAATTATTAGCTTTAGATGGGAACTCACAGAGTTGGCAAACAATACACTAAATTTAAATGTCAGACTGACTCTGCTACATGTATGTGCCTGTGGTCAACCATAACAGACACCTTAAATAATTGTGTTAATAAGTCCATTAACTGTTTGTTTGTCTGCATATACACTGTTAGAATTCAAGTCTGACAATCAGTTTTAGGAGGACTAGTGCTCTTTGTCATGTCTGTATATATGTACATGTACAGCATCTCAGCTCCAACTGACACACCAGGCGAAAGTTTTCAATCAGTAATTCAACAAGAGAAACTAGAAGTCAATGATATACTTACACTGTACATATACATCAGCCTATATGTACATGTACGTACTTGTACACATGTAAATGTATACATTACAAGTTATATGTACGTACTTGTACTCATGTAAATGTATACATTACAAGTTATATGTACGTACTTGTACTCATGTAAATGTATACATTACAAGCTATATGTACGTACTTGTACTCATGTAAATGTATACATTACAAGTTATATGTACGTACTTGTACTCATGTAAATGTATACATTACAAGCTATATGTACGTACTTGTACTCATGTAAATGTATACATTACAAGCTATATGTACGTACTTGTACTCAAGTAAATGTATACATTACAAGCTATATGTACGTACTTGTACTCATGTAAATGTATACATTACAATTCATGTGTACATGTACATGCGCCTTCACATGCCTTACATGCTGAGCTCTGCTCGGTTCCACCCGCTATAATGCCCATCGTATCGGTGAAATATTCTTGAGTATGTTGTAAAACACATATCAAATAAATAAATAAAATGAACATAACCCTTAAAGTACAAAACTACACGTACCTGTAATCAACAGCAACAGAAATCAATAGAACAGTAAATGTTACAGACTAGTGCATATGATAATGTTGGTAAGTGTTAAAACATGCAGATGAAATGAATTAAATATGCAGATGTAATGAATTATATATATGTATACAGCTTATTATCATGGCAATGGAAATAATTAATTGCATATATAATATCACTTTACACATAATTTCAAAGCTACTCTAATACGCAAAAACCTCATGATTGGTATTTGAAAAGAAAACCTTCCTGGCAGTAACTACGACATGGACAGAGTATGTCACAATGTAACTCAGTCCTCAACTCAATTTCATTTTTCAGATACATGTACATATTATTCAGCCAACAGGTGATCCAAATTTAAAATGAAGAGCAAAGTATGTATAAAATGCATGTCATTTTTTTTTATTACTACTTCAGTGTGAAGGGGTGGAAAACAAAAAAACAACAACACTGTATCCCTCTTACTTCTTTAGATTGGTTTCCATGTATGACACCAATGAAGGACATCATCACCTTTGCCTTCATCTTAATATTCATGTGAATAAAACTCTTGTGAACTATACTTATGTAATACATGTGACACATTAAATTCAAATAATTTACTGCATTTAATTCAGTGATAAAGCACTATAAATAATGACAACTAGTAAAACTCATTATCGCCTGTATCAAGATGGTCCAAAGCTGTGAACTCATCTGTTCTTTCCTTTATTACGTCATGATTACCGGTGTACATGTGCTCAAAAAACATATATGAAATACACACACACTGCAACGTCACAGAAGAAAACGAATCATTTTACTAGTTGTCATATGGACTGTCCTCCAGTTGCCCATTAAGCGAAGGCATTTTCAGATAAAGCTTGTCTTGGTCTTTATACTGATAATTACTCTGTTTTCATGTTTTCTTTACCCTTAACTGTCCAGCCAAGGCTAACAATTGATGTGTACCGGTGCTAATAAGATCAAAGAACTCATAGCACTACATGCACATGTTAATTATATAGATGTACACGCACACTGGCAACACTACATACCTGTTAATCAGTCTCAGATGCAATGGATGTTGCTTGTACACACTGTCAAAAATGCTTTGTAAAACCTGAACTGCATGATTTTCTGGCTTGTATGTGATTGATCGACCAAAGCAAAAGCAAGACGTATTACAGTTTTGGCAGGTATATACAAGATGAAAGTAGAGCTTAATATCCATTAGGTGAAATTCCATCTGTGTGACAATTTCAGTCGTATTTCATCACACCTGACATCCCTCTGAACAAATGCTAGAATACTTTCATGGTATGGACACAGATAGTTATTAAAGTGTTGTGAAGTAGGTGTCAGGCTTTGCACTGTTTAGCCACAGAGGTTTCCAAACTTGTCTGTACAGCTTGCAAATAAATAAACCCGGCAAGTTTATAGTCAGTATGAAATCCTGTGACACACTTACAAGCATATCATTTACTCTAATAATGAACCTTGATTCTCTTATTAACCCTGACCATATATACATGTACATGTACACTGTACGTGGGAAGGTCTGCCAGCAACCTGCAAATGGTTGTGGATTTCCCCTTGGGATTTGCCTGGTTTCCTCACACTGGCAGCTGTGTAAGTGAAATTTTCTTAAGCACAGCTTAAAATACCAATCAAATAAATAAAATAAAACAACTATGCTAAATGGGAATGAACATAAAAGCCATTCTCCACTGGCAGCTTCACTATGATGTATATGTACACTCATCAGATCCATGTCAATATCCATGATTTCACTATTAACACCTCATTTGATCACAAGGAGTTTTACACATGCAGCATGTGTATATAGCCTGTTGTGGTGTTTAGGGTCACTTGCACAGTCATATTACGTTCACACTGGTATGACCAATTCCAAGATACATATAGACTAACTTAACCTACATGGCATTATTAGATTACTGGCCAAAGTCTATAGCATTGTTTAGGAAATCAACCAGGACACATTCTGGACGTCATCACTCATGATGTATATATACGCACATGCTCATTTTAAACTACACTTGTCACGTATACACCCCACTATACATATATGTACATGTATTTGAACTTTTTATCAACATTATCAAAACGCATGAGTACAAAAATAATCTGCTGTATGTCAATATTAATTTAATCAGCAGTACACCAGAATTAACTTTCATCAATATCTTAGGCTCCATGATGAACATGACAAACCACTCTTTCACTCAAGTAAATGTTTACATCCCCTACTATAACTACATCTGCATTCTACGTGTACATGTATATCCTCTCACTTTGGCAACGTTTACGCCTACGGAAATTTTACAACCATAAATATTAGGGTTAAAACCTTTTCAGTTTTTATACAAAAAGGGAAAATTCACTTAAATTAGTAAGACAAAATCTGACATGTTTATTCTGTAACAGGTGCTTTAAAGGAACTCAAATATCTGTGCATATGCTCAGATGCATCAGAGGGCTACATCTAATGCAAAAAAACTGAAGATTAAAACCCTTAACTCTGCTGTATGACAGTATGTCTATATACATGTATGAAAGAAATTTGTACAACTATGCATTACAACAAAGCTTTTTATAGATAGATCACATTTTCGTTTAAATTCAATGTAAGTTTTTATACAGCTTGATTATAGTTTGGGAGTCCGTAAGTTTTCCAGGACTACATTGGCTCTAGATGTGGTCGTGGCACTACATATACTAGTATACTGTAAAACTATGAAGTGAAGAAATGTGATGCAAATACAAAGACAACTGGTACTAAACCTTAACTTTGAAATCTTCAAGATATAGAATTATGCATAATTAACAATAACTTCCACAAATGACTGAAAGGAAGAAATACAATATGACATATTAATATGTACCGTACCCGTTTCCTGAATTTGGCAGGCGGTCCGCCACTGCCTGAGCTATCAGAACTGTCAGAGGGTTCATCACTAAGCTTTATAACACGGTCCTCATTGTCCAGCAGGCACTGGTCACACTCACAGCTCTGAATCTCTGGCCCATCATCACCCCCTGACTTACAGTTACACTGTCCCTGGTGGTGGGAGGCCACTGCAGAGTCCACAGGACCACTTCCCTCATTACATGTGCTAACCTTGTTGACACTGCAGTCTTCAGACATTCTCAGCTCACCTTCCTCATCAGCACAACTTCTCAAGTCAACAGTTTCCTTAATGCTACTATCCTTATTTGCACTGCTGACATTCTCAAAGCACTCTTCAGAGAGTTTCAGTTTCACATCACTGTGACCACTGGGTTCACAGTTAGAGTTGAGGTCAGGTACACTACTGCACCATGCACTATGGTCATTTCCTCTGGCCTGTGACACACAGGTATTTGTATAGCCACATGCTTTAGACTGTTTATCTGCTGCGACTGAGCTCATGATAGGCTTAGAACATGGGTCACAAACAGGCCCACTCTCCTGGTCATAACCTGCCGGACTGTGGGGTCTCTCCCCAGGCTGTCCACTGGCTTTCACCCCCTGTTGGAAAGGAGTGTTTGGTTGGAGCAGGACAAGTCAGGAGAGCTTTGTTCACTTTAATAATCTTGCAGCCATCATACACAGGTTTTAAGCAGAAGCGCCCAAGCTGTCCTTATGGCCAGGAATCACAGGTAGGGGTAAACAGTTCAGAACTGGTCAAGCTTGCATGTCTCCACACTATTGTTCTACACACAGCACACATATGTTGCCCTAAAGTCACACTATGGAGTCTCTCTGAGGTACCAGATTCAATCAATTCCCACAATGGTCGACAGACTGTGGCTAAATAAAACCCAGGATCGTGGGCAAGTATGTGTACAGACACTACACACTCACCAAGTCCCCTGTTCACCTGGAAGGACCCAGAGCTATCACTATACAGGCACGCATGCCCCAACTAGAGGCAGCCCATACATACACACACTTTAATACCTGTATTCATTTTCATAGCTAATGTTACATTGTCCTTTCAAAAGGGACATATATACGTGTACACAGACCTGTAGGTAACCCAGGACACAACAATTCCACTGGTATACAAAATACACGAACCCAGCAGTACAAGCACAGTACTAATTCATATGCACAATATACTGTACATGGTATCTGTGTGGTCTGAACTACATACAAAACCTCAGATGACTGAATCACAATGAATTCAATTCAATGCGACTGTAGAGTGAATAAAACACAATCGGTAGAGTGAATAAAACACAATCTTCAGCAAAAATAGATCAGAAACAGCCAGCTATTTGCAGGTCGAAATTTAATAAAAGAAATGTCACCTGTAGCACTGTAAATATATAGCCCCTTATGATGATTATAGCCACGATGAAGCAGGACTACTATATCAAACTTTGACACAAGACATAGTCCAATGGCCCCTTAAGCTTGCCTGTTGACCTTTCATATTGTACCACCATACACACAAGCCTGTGCACACAGTTTACAATGCTAGTTTGCCAAACCATTGTACATTGAACAGCTTCAGTAAAATTTCTAGATAATTAAAAACAAATAGTACAATGTTTAATTACGCACGACTTTATCACTGGGTGCATGTATACATTTGCAGCCATTTTTGTGGCACTGAAGGTCAAGAGCTCCAGTATGTGGAAAAGAGATAGACTGTGTTTGTTTTTGGTACTCAGTTTATCGTGTATGACTACAAATACTACCAAGTCTCAGTTTCATTGGTTTCATGTATAAATAAAATAGTGCTCTGAGGAGCTGCAGGACTAGCCTCCAATTGCAGTCCTGCACATTCCACACACCTTTAGATGACAATTTCAGCAAAACGTCAGGAGCTTCATTCAACAGTTACACAAGTTAAAGTAATTAACATATGAAATATAGCTACTAAAGAAGCGATGCCGGGGTTCAAGCCGGTATTGCTGGCCTGTGCGGTGTCTCTTCTGGTTACCTTAACGGTGTCCATGTATAGATACATAACCAACTTAATTAGAAAGGCTACATTCTTCGTAGTCATTCGTGCATTGTAAGTACACTGTTTATCATTATGTACGTAGATGTACCAAACAGAGTAAATCGACCTTTGGGTGATATTTAAAGGCGTGCATGTCCCCTCTTTTTTTAACACAGCTCAACGATTTTCACCATACATAGAGTACGTACATGTACATAGCGCTTTGCACTCAGTGATTTTCAGCTTTAAAGCTGTAAGAGTTTTCTATCACGTGACTGCTAAATGTGGTGGAAATTGTGCTTTGTCGCAATCTGATCACAATTTGCGGCAAAACTATATGTGGCAGGAAATAAATAAGTCCAGATTCATGAACTGGACATCAAACTAAATCGGGTAGCATGTTAACAATACTCGTACACCCATCCTGGACACATAGGCATTTAAGATGCTTTATATAACATGGGGACATAAAAGTTCCAAATATAGTAACTCACCCTTTGGATAATTTTTCAAGCACTGCAACTCCCATATATATTAAGATACTTCAACGATTTTTTACACTACACATATAGCCCTTTGCACTCAGCCATTTTCAGCTTTACCGCTAAAGCGGTTTTGTGTCACGCAACCTCCAAATATGGGAGACAATTGCAATACACCTTTTCTTTATACTTATATCTTTCATATGGGAGCGTAAGTTATTGGCCAAAAATCAATACATAACCAAATACACAGCTTTCAATGCAATGTTACACTGTTTATCACTGAGGCAGCTGGCCGGACGTTTATACATATTTACCCAGAACACTATTGACCATAGCTCAAATCTGTTGGCACTTTACAGAGACACTGTGTTTTGTGTACAACTTGGTGCAAGTTTTTCCAGCTCCAATAGTTCTCGAGTTACATTGAAATTACAGGCATCCTAGAAATGAATAGATTGTATATGCGATATAAAACATACACTTGTAAATGTGCCAAAATACAGTAAATCGCCCCTTTGTCAAATTTTGAAGCCCTGTACATCCTGTATTTATTAAGACAGCTCAAAAATTTTCAACACACATTCAGCACATGTATAGCCCTTTATACACAACATTTTGCAACTTTACAGCTTTAACAGTTTTCTGTCACATGACCTGCAAAACTAGAAGAAATTGCGCTTTTTTGCATTTTGATCGCAATTTGCGACACAAATATACATGGCAGAACAAAAATACGACCAGAGATGATCGTTCATGATCAGGACATCAAGCTATGTCAGGTAACATGTTAAGAATCTTCAAATTCAAATTTTTAGTTTCCACATGACGTCTCACCATACATACCAGTTAAAACCTATTTTAAGATTTTTTTAGGTTTGCCACAATATCCAATATGGCCACCAAGTCACGCAACCAAATGTTTCCAAAATATAAAAAAGCATAACTTCAGACCCTATCCTAACACATACTAAAGTTTCAGTTATGTACCATTTGTCATTTTCTCAAAAACCATATCACAAAATTGCAGCGAATAATAATGATCCCAACAGATACAATAGGGCTTGAAGCTTGAAGCCCTAATTAATGTAACACATGTTGGCCTACATGTATATATATTTGAAAGGGTAAGCCTAGAGAGTGGAAAGCCTAGAGTAAACCAATGACTTCTGCCAAACACATGACAAATTCCTTTCAATGCATGTCAATTAAATAAAAATATAGTGGTCACAAACACAGAGAGTGTCATGCAAACTGAGCTGATTAACAAGGAAATTAATACATTAGAGGAGAGACCTGAAAGTCCCCATTGTGATCTTGGTTAAAACTGGTAAATGTATTAGCAGTGGTTATGGCGGTGGTAGTGGGTGGATGTGCGTGTGTCTTTCGGTATGCGTGTGGGTGTGGGTGAATCTTTAACAGTAGACAGCCCCAAATGCATGTACGTGTACAAGATGAAGGATGTTTTGGGTTGAATATTTGCTTATGATACATAATATCATGTTTATCAAATTAAAAAACCAACAGTTCAGGTCATCATGATATCTTCAGACACACCCAAACCCCAAATAGTCATGTGTAAAGAGAATGCTGTCCCACTTTCTCAAGAAAGGTGTTAAGTTCCCAGACTGCTGATAAAGATATAAAATTACAAGTCAGGTGATAAGACATCATCAGACCTGTGTATAAATTTGCATACATCAGACAATTTGAGACATTTGTAGATGGTACACACACCTGCAGCGATGATAAGGTTTGTCATTCTGATTTCCATTGCCATTCTTGGTGTAGTAGGGTCGCCTCTTTCCCACAAATGTTTGCAACTGATTACTGACAATGGATTGTCTAAAAATTTCAACGAGACCATCGCCCATGCTATACATTCAATGACTGTGGAGGGACTGAAGATGTTCAACTCTAAAGCCACAGAGAGCAACCACATACCTACAGTGAACCACAACCTCAAATCTGTCCAGAAGGTGTTGCCATTTGCTCCTAATGACCCTGTTGGCTCCGACTTTGCAACCCACACCATGAACACCATTGACAAAATCCTCAGCCATCTTGAAAACTCTGATGATGGCCTTGGTCCAAACTGGTCTCCAATAGAGCGAGTGGCCCACACTTTCCATATGTTGGATTTGTGGGTGAAAATCCATGAGCTGTACTGGCAAAAGGTTGCCCCAAACCCACCCAGCTCCCAGCTTTGTGCCTGCCTGACTAGAACAGAGGACAATGGAATCACAGCTGCAGTGAAATGGGTAGCCGATCACTATGAATCCGGAACTCCAATTACTCTGCTCAACAGACCCATCCCCAAACTGACCAATGCCAACAGCTGGACTGTGTGGAAGAAACGGCTCCTACACTACTACAGTGACCAATCATTGTTTGATGCAGCAACTTACATGTCCTGTGCCACAAGGGACTTCTAGACAAAGAATATAAAGATAGCTGTTGGTTACATACATGTACATCTTTGCTATGTGAAATACTGCCTCCTCCAGTTCATTCCAGTATATTTTATACCTTTCCTTTTTGTTTTTATTAGAGTCCATGCACAGGTACATGTACGGGATGTAAGTAAATCTATCAGTTTCAATGTATGCCAGTAATGCAAATGTCAACAATATTGTGTTGTCTTGTAAAGCTCATTTTGCATGGACAATCAGGCAAATATTTAAAAGAGTCAATTTGACTGGCTACTGTTTCTTTATTTTATTTTTACTGTGTAATTTTCTTTACACAGCTTTACTGTTAAAAAATCTTGTCAGTTTGATAAATTTCACATGAAAAACAAATTATTATTAAATTCCCAGCCACTAAATGTCAACCTTTTCTCTCTTTTGTGTTTTTCATCACAGCTGTTATTAGCGTATTAGATAACAATAAATACAAGACAAGTCAGCATTATGCCCTGGCCTCTGTCGAGGTCTCAGGCTAATAGCAGGAGAATCTGTGAAGCAAGTCGTGTGAAAAATCATGTGCTTAATATGGTGGGTTAATTTGTCTCTTAATCTGCGCCCAATACAAATGTAAATTTGAAATTGTTTCTTTGAATTTTCATATAAGAAAGGCACTGGTGCATAACCATTACATTGCCTACAGTCACGCAGAGAAATGCTTTCTCTATTATGAAGGATTGACAAACAAGATGTGCATGTACAAAATCTATCACTTCAGGACATGTCCTAACCATTGTGTTTATCTCACATTTGCTCTCTTTTGCCCTAAAATACAAGTAAACTGTGCTTGTAAGAGATTATTAAGTGTTAGCCCATTAATCTTCATGTAGATTCAGGTCAAGGTTCATTTCATCTGTCATAACACTTATTTTTAATTGGCACAACACTTTCATATTTTATATTAAATGGAACATTTTGCATGAATATTGATCTGCCATATTTGTAAAATGCCTCTGCAAAGTGTGAATACCCTAAATCCTCAACCTTTTTAAGCGCCCCTGCAACCAATATTTTTAATCATTCTGAAAGAACTACTGGTGTAGAGAAATAATTTGCATAGTTTTATGAAACTTGCATTTTTAGAGTCATTTTCATAATGACTGTATGCATAACTTCCAATCCAAAAAAAAAATACTTTGGTGCTTGAAAAGTCTGTAGATTTACAGTAACCGTTCAAGTAAATCAAACCCTGCAAGTATGCGCCACAAAATATCAGACCAAAATGCCAAACAATTAACCTATTAACATCCAAAGTTCTCAAAAGCACTAAGTACTGAAACAGTTCGGGTGATTGGCTATATACTGTACTAAGCCATCCTTAAAAGCATTATCTGGCCAATCCTCCTAAACGGTACCCTAAGACAGAAACTTGTCCCACAATGATTTTTGTAAGGTGAATTCCAGCAGTTTTATAATTTCACAACATACACGTTCAAGTATATCATATACATGTATGGTTAGCGCACTAGTGCAGCGTAATGACCCAGGAGCCTCTCACCAATGCTGCTGCTGTGAGTTCAAGTCCAGCTCATGCTGGCTTCCTCTCCAGACGTACATGGGAAGGTCTGTCAGCAACCTGCAGGTGGTCGTGGCTTTCCCCTGGGCTCTGCCCGGTTTCCTCCCACCATAATGCTGGTCGTCGCCGTATAAAACACCAATCAAATAAATATATATGTATGTAACCAATGCGGTCGCTGTGAGTTCAAGTCCAGCTCATGGTGGCTAAGGCTTCCTCTCCGGCTGTAAGTGGGAAGGCCTGCAGCAACCTGTGGATGGTCGTAGGTTTTCCCCAGGGTCTGCCTGGTTTCCTCCCACCATAACGCTGGCCGCGTGAAATATTGTTGAGTACAGCGTAAATCACAAATCAAATAAATAAATATTATTTATTTAGTTCTAGCCATATCATGGAGGGTTGAGCTGCTCTTGAATCTTTATCAATATTTAAATGTAGCGACTTTCAGCAACATATCACATGCTCAAAGTAACAGGTACATTCATGTGTAACAATTATGAGCGTTCACCCAACCATTTACATTGCATATGCTAAATTGTGTGATATGTGACTCAATATAGTTACAATGTACCCTAAATGACCTAAAATTTCATCCATGAATAAGTAGTTCATTTTCCAAGATTCTGGGAGGTCTATGGATTTTAAAAAGGTGCTTTAAGAGGATAGGAAGGTAAGATGATATCCTACAGGGAAAATGTAAATTTTAGCACCAGAAGTAATTAATGACATTTTTTTGCCTCCAAAAATATTCTTTGAGGCTGAATTTTCAGGTCATTTAAGGTATGTAGATTTCGATGCTTCAAAGCATTGACTTGAAACTGTTTCAATTTGTCCTGACCCCGGAAATTATTTATGGGGATCGATAAGACTAGCTATCACAGCTACATGGATTTACTCCTGCACTAAATTTATCAGTGTTTGGGCAGTTGTTGTTGAGAGGACATGGTTAGACAGGGAGGTACATTGTTTTCAGAAGACAGTTACAGAAGATTTGGAGATATGATTCAGTCTGTCTAAGCATGGTCTGGCCTAAACTATAAAACACACATCATACATGACAATGACACTGACAAGTTTTTCACAGTGGGGTGTGTCCTATTTTATAGGGTTACCGGTACTTAAGTTGAATGCACACAATAATGTCACATGTACATCAAACTCTGTTGTTTGCTTACACTCTTATAACACTGCTTACCCAAGAAAGAAATACTTAAAAATACTAGCATAGCATTTAATACAAAGATAATTACAGAGGCACACGTGAGCAAAATTATGTCACTTGGTATGAAAAGCACAAGTAAGCACAACTATAAACAGACAACAGTCAGCAATTAAATGGCAGATGGTGATAAAATGTCAACATCCATCCAATATAAATATCATTATCAGCTGAAAAAACATTTCAAATAGATACATAATGAATAGTACTCACATAATGTAAGTTGTAATTAAATGACTCAGGAGGCTCTCACCACTGTGGACGCTGTGAGTTCAAGTCCAGCTCATGCTGGCTTCCTCTCCATGGGAAGGTCTGTCAGTAACCTGCGGATGGTTGTGGGTTTCCCCCGGGCTCTGCGCGGTTTCCTCCCACCATAATGCTGGCTGCCATTGCATAAGTGAAATATTCTTGAGTACGGCTTAACACACCAATCAAATAAATAAATCAATATACATGTAGCCAACATAATATAGTACATGTATGTGTTTCAAATAAGTCTTGCTAATGCCATGATTGGTTCAGAGTACAATGTACCATTTTGAACACTGAAAGATAAATGTACTTACACAGCTTACAATATTTCACTTTTAAACACTAAATGAGCACACATTCAATGGCGTTGAAATTTATGTGTGATCAGATTCTATTACCTTGTAATAGCGAAATACCGGTGCGTGGAACTCATCTGTGTGTGAGGATTGATAAGTTTATTAGACAGGAATTCTGTGGAATGTTTTCCTGGAATGTTGGCAGGAAGCGATTGATTCCGTGGATAAGCATTTTCAGCTTCAGCTGACCACATTGTGAGTACACCCTCAGACTTTAACAGTAAGACAAACTGTCGCTGCATAGTATAATGTAATGATGCTTATGTTCTGGAGATGTGACACTCCACCTGCTTCTGTCAGTTGACATATATAAGCAGACTGGACTCATCAATCACGCCAAACTTTCAGAGCATTTAATGTTAACATTCTTTCAACTCAAGTCTTAAAGTGTTTGTTGAATGCTGCTATACCTTCAAATGTTTACTATACTTTGGGATATGTCTAACTCACAAAGATTTATTCGCGCCAATTTGAAATGCCTTGTTCACTATAAAATGTTCTCTGCTGCAGATATCAGCCATTAAGGCATAGTAATTCCTCTCTCTGCATGTTGTGTGCATAAGCTGTTCACAAACAGAGATAAGTAGTCCGTTTCATAACATAGGTCATATTTCAGTTTTAAAGTCTCCGTCAGGGTTACGACAATATAATCTTCAATGTAAACAGTATACACTAAGCATGTTTTACTTTCCTTTTCTTGCAGCTTTTTACCGCTCACACAATACATAAGGTACACTACACATGGAATGGACTGTCATTTGCTCAATCTGTCATCTAAAAGATAACAAATGATGGAATGATTACAATGGACTTGTTGTGCTCATAGGTATATATATCTGCTGAGTGTTATATTAAACAGCCGCCACACTTTCTGACACCTATTTGACATGAAGGCAAATGATATCAGAATTGAGGCTAAAATGTGAAGACTTACCTTCGTTGTGGTGACAAGTTCGGAGGCCATCTTTACAGACATGACACGGTCCGTCTGATCTTCGAATGACATACAAGTTGAGGTAGACACAATAGACTGAGCATCTGAGGCCACTGATGTCACTGAACTGTCAGACCATTTTCGGAAAAGCCTCCTTTCCTTAGCACCATCTGCAGAACTAGCTGCTAAGTAAGATGAGGTTTGGCAAGGATTGTGTCCTAGGTCTTGGGTTCTGTGGTCAGAGTTGCTAGGGTCATGTACAGAGGGGCTCCTGGGGATGTTTAGAGAGGGACTGCTGTGATCACTGACTATTACAAAAGGGGGTGCGGAGAAAGTTGTAAGGGAATTGGCTGGCACAGCAGACAAGTGGCTGTCGTTGTATTTATCCAACATATTTGAACTGTTCTCTTTTGGCCAGTCGTAACCGGCATGTTGCAACGCTTCAGATTTTGCTTGCTTGGGGGAGTTGACCAATTCCGCCTGACATTTCCATCTGTGTACAGCAGAGAAAGTGGATAATGGCTCTTCCACAGAAATGTCCAGAGACTCATCCTCAGGAGTCCTCAAATCCACAGCTGAGTCAGCATTACTAGACCTCTGACTGCTCAAACTGCCGCCACTCTTGCGACGCACAGAAGGCACGTGTAGCGTGAGACGATCTTCAAATAGATCACAGGGCAAGGAGGTATCAAAGCCAGGACTTAGGCTCACCTTTTCCGCGTCTGTGTGACTCAGATGGCAGGCTTCATCCAGCTTATCAGGGTCATCCGTGGATGATGCATCATGCAACTTTTCTGGTAAAACTATAGTGTGAGTAAAGCTAGGCACAACATTGGTATTTCTTTTTAAATATAATTTAAATTCTGATCGTTTCACAGAAGAATTCCTGATCCTGTCTGAATGTGGTAAGTCTTGGAATGTGTGCACACGATGGTCTTGGCTGCCACTTGCATCCTTATCTGGAGGTGTTCGCAATTCCAGAGAAGAATTTGAACGATACATGCGTGGTGAAGGTGGATCAAAATCACCACTATGCTGGTCAGATTGGGGATGTTCTTCTACACTTCTGTTTATAAAAGAGGCTGTCTCATGTCTTGATGTAGTACACATGTTGTTTCGACTATGGGAACATACACATGTGTTGTTGTATTCTTTTTTGGTTTGATGAGTTTGGCATGGAAACAATTCAGGTTCACTTCCATACACAGTTGAATGTTTATGCTTAGTGGTGTTGAAGTAATGAGTTGTGCCATAATGAGATTGTGATTCTCTTGAAAATGATGAAAATGGTACTGACTGTGAACAATATAGCTTATCATGATGATAACTGCGTTGACCTGTAATGGTTGGTTTATTAGGTAGAATTTGGTAAACATGTTTTGAGCATCTAGATGAGCTTGGATAACTCTGAGAATTAGGCCTGCTTCTATGAGCTGATAGGGTCGGTGGTCGTCCAGTACTTGGGGTTGTTAGGCTTTCTGGTTTTGAGCGTTCCTCCACGTGAGTCCTATCAGATGGCTCACCTAGATGAACATACAATTGGGACAATGGAAAATGGTTTTTACCACTAACAGATGATGGTAACTTATGAATAATGGAGGCACTACTGGTGCCAACCCATCGAAGCTCAGGGTCTGGGCGAGTAGGCCTTGTGTCACTTGTTTTATGCTCTTTCCTCTTCTGCATTCTGATACTGCAAACACTCCCCACATCCAGCTGCTCGTTTAAGGTTTGGAAAAACTGAAAAGACACAGGTAAAAATATATGATAGTTGCCTTTCTTGTAGGAAAAAAAAAAAGCTATTGAATGTATAAAGTTCCAGGTCTCAATTCAACCTGAAAAGTTATGCATTTTGTAAGCCAGCAGGTAATTGCTGATGGGCTAAAGCTACCTAATTCTACAGGTAATCTGAAACAGGTTAAGCCAAGATACTTGCACTTGAAACAGGTCGAGACAGACATTAGAAGCGATCATATGGATTGTGAATTGAGGCAATATTGACTAGCCAGAACGAAGGCATCAGGCCTACATGTAGATATCAACATATGGCTCTCTACTATATACATATTGTTTTTACAGGTTTTTGAAGACATAATAGTGGTTATGTTATTAGGCTGGTCCGAAATGGGTTTTAACCCGTATATCACTGGTATTTTCAATGCCAACTCTAAGTTCCTCTAAGTCATGAAATATCAAAAGCTGTATATAAACAACCATTTACATTTCAGTTTTTTTTTTTTTTTTTGTTAGATGCTGTTAAATGCCATATTCAACAATGTTTAACTTATATGATGGTCCAACTGTGGTAATTTCTAGAGATGGAGCTAGACAAGTGGTCTTCAAGTGGTTTTGCTTGAGTATTGTTCCATCATCAATCACCATTATCAGCTTCTATAATTAACTGGGTAAAACATACAGGGCAAAAGTAAAATATTAGTGAATGAAAAAAAAATTCTGATGAGATGTTGTGTTGTTTTCCCTGTAAATGCTGCCATCACAGAGCTGTCAATCCAGATAGGACCAAAGATGTGAGAACCCCAAAAGCCAGGATCCAGGAGTTGCAGGTCTTGGGTCCGGTCCTGGGCAAATTCCAGGTGAGGTGTGTGGATTGGCTATGCCCCCCCACCCCCCACCAGGAGAAAATAGTGATTTTATACTTATTTTTAGTTAGATTTAGTTACAGATTTAAATAGTGAAAAGATGATTTTTGATTAAAAACGTTTAAGTGAAAACCTTCTGAAGTACAAGTGAAAAATTCTTCAGTCAAGGCATTAAACACAAATCAGATTAGAACAACAGTGGCTGGTATGACAGCGCCCAAGGGCCTATACTAAGAGGAGTGGCCGACACGTAAAACCTACCTTTCCGTCAACACCGGTCAACAGGTGGGGGAATCATTCCGAGATCCGGACGTATGTAGGCCTTCCTATCAATCAAACTATTACACTGTCGACACGCTATCATACCACACCAACAAACTAATTCTGTAATACAAGGCTGAACGACACAGTCAATGGGGGCGCGCAACGGGCGCGGAGACTGGACAAAGACTTCATCATTTCGTCATCAGCTGTTGACAGGATTTTTTTTCTCTCGATCGCCACTCACTGACGACATGCACCAGGGTGTTCCACGTGTGATATTCCTCCAAATAACAGACAATAACCTAGTTCCACGGTCCCTTAACGAGTTAAAATCTTCTCTGACGTCACGATATACGACAAAAATTACCTAAAGTATCACTGTTATTCGTGAAAATGACACTCCTTTCCGCTTCATCCCCTGCATCTTTCCCCATAGCGACTAGCCGCGCCGTCGTATCCACAGAATCGTCGCCACCGTTTCGTATTTGTATGGCCCGATCGGTGTTCCCTACTATGTATGTACATGTATATATAGGCTTATATATTGTCTGACAAACCTGTCAAATCCTGTTAACACCGCTGAAACGGATCTGATTTTAATATTATGAGATTCATTTTCCATCCAAAGTACATGTACTATACATTAAAAGGTGCGTGCACCCCAGTAGCCCATGTAATTAAGACTGAATATGAAACATATGCTACTTTGAAACATATCCCATGAGGTAAGGGCCTATAGATCCACGTACACGTAGGATCAAAACACAGTCACAAATCATGTGATGAGATTGATGCGCGAAAAAAATATTTATTTATATATTTATTTATTTCATTGGTGTATTACGCTGTACTCAAGAATATTTCATTTATACGACGGCAGCCAGCATTATGGTGGGTGGAAACCGGGCAGAGCCAGGGGGAAACCCACGACCATCCGCAGGCTTTCCGAATTATGGCCGGAGAGGAAGCCAGCATGAGCTGGACTTGAACTCACAGCCTGTACTAGCTCGCTAACCAGCTGACATTTAAAATACGATTTTAAATTTTGCGTCCCAATTATAAGAAACTGACATTCGAACACGTTAGAAATGTCGTGTGAAGATAAATGTACCAAAATTTCAACTTCCAGCACCAAAATCTAACCACTGTGACAAGGTTTGTAGTTTTGACTTAAGTCAGAAATGTGTTATTTGTGGAACTGGTCCAAGTTATGTAAGATCGTCTCAACATATATATATATATTATATATATATATATATATATATATATGTACGTCGATATATAAAGTTCGACGTCACTACCAAACTGAAATCCATAGTCGGTTTCTTTTCCTTACCAATGTGCTATCCAGTCAAACATATTTCTAGTTCATTTACGGGATAACGATGTGACATTCATTAATATTACACATGTACAAGAATATGGTAACTTGTTATCTATCGCCGTGAACAACATCAAACAGTGAATTATATACATGTAGGCCTATAAAGAGTATAGTAGTCTTCCACGGCCATCCGAAGGTTGTTGAAAGACCTTCCCACGTACCACCGGAAATGAAGCTAGCATAAGCCGGACTAAACCTGAACTCCGCGATCGCATTGGTGAGAGGCTCTTGGATCACTGCCTGTGCAGCGCTAGCACGCTAACCACCTCAGTCTTTCTTGAATTTCTCTTCCACCCATTTGGTACACTCATATCCAGCCCACCTCACAAGTGGGAATGTTAACTGAAAGGGTGGCACAGTTTACCATGGGCACTCCCTTGTCATGCACGTACGCATAGTTGATCGCCAATGTGTAAGTGAAAAATTTTTGCTTGAGTGTAAGTACATTATACGTACATATATGCAAATCCACCCTGAGGTAACCCCTTCCCGATACCGCGCAATGACCCAGGAGCCAGTCACCAATGCGATGGCTGTGAGTTCAAGTCTATAGCTCATGCAGGCTTCCCCAATATGCCCGTGCGTGAGAAGGGCTCTGCCCGTTTTCCTCCCACCATAATGCTGGTCGCCGGTCGTATAAATGAAATATTCTTGAGTACAGCATAAAACACCAATCGTGCAAATAAATAAATAGATATATAAGTAGAAATTAGCAAATAAAACAAACTTCAAACAGAATATCATTAAGATGTACAGCATAAAAACAAGAGCATCGACCACATTGTGAAAGCTGACAAATGGTCACAGGTACCAGGCGAATATACCTCTTGTCAGTTTACCTCAATGGGGCTTTTATTCTGACTGTTCATGCATATAAATGCTCCCCCACCCCCACCCCAGCAGCATGGCTTAAACAGAATTAGGTAAAACCAAAAATACTGTTAATTGCAATTTAGTAGTCGCCACTGGCATAGAATCTCACAGAATGTCAGATTCTTACCTCACCCATGCATCACAAAACCTTATATCTGCTTTCGTCACTATATTTCACAAGGTAATTAAATATAATATTGTATACAAATACTCGACCAGAAATAATAATTGCAATCTTCGTATTCCATCCTACCATATACATCCGTCAGTTTGTTTACACGTACACTGTATGTACGATATAGGGCGGATCGGGGCCGGAATTGCAATCTTCGCATTCCATCCTACATATACATCAGTCAGTTGTTTACACGTACACTGTAGCCCCCCCCCCCCCCCCCCCCCCACCCTATGTACGATACAGAGCGGATCGGGGCCGGAATAAACATGATCTTCATGATGTACACTGATACACAGTTTCTTTACTTTTCAAAATTTTTAATAGTGACTTTCCCTATCTATGATCTCCATGCGTATACCATTTCCCCCCTTATATGTTTCATATTTTTCTGTAAGTACAATATACGTGCATTTGTAATAGTTTAACTTTATCACCCTTAGATATGGTATATACTATACAGAAAAAAAAATTGTATGGAAGAGAACAATTCCTACGTCTGGACCTCGTATTTCTGCCATACAAGTGCATGTATATCAGATAATCGATCACTATATGTGCTTTGAAATTTGGTGAATAAATGGTCAATCAGTCATTCAATCAAAACTTGCTATGGACTTAGAAATCGAGGATTATATTTTATTTTGTTTATTTATTTGATTGGTGTTTTACGCCGTACTCAAGAATATTTCACTTACACGACAGCCGCCAGAATTATGGTGGGAGGAAACCTGGCAGAGCCCGGTGAAAGACCACCACCATCCGCAGGTTGCTGGAAGACCTTCCCGCGTAGGACCGGAGAGGAAGCCAGCATGGGCTGAACTTGAACTCACAGCGACCGCATTGGTGAGAGGCTTCTGGGTCATTACGCTGCTCAGGCGCTCTGCTCAAACTAACTGAGTCACGGAGGCCCCTCAACATAGGGTAGTTTGATAATCACTGGATCCATGTATAGGGTCTGTTCAGAAAAGACACTGTTCTTTTTGCATCAAAATCAGGTGAAAAATCTTCTACTAGCTGACTCCTTTAGTAAAACGATTATAGCTTTGGTAATTTTGGTCACATATATAGATGCTTTGATAATCCTGACTTCCCATGAAAATTCTCATCCCTGTATATTAATTGGCATTTATATTCTTTCTGAGGCTAATATACCCTATTTTTATAACACTCTGTATCTTTCCGATTTATAATACCATCATTTTGTTGAAAATGGAAGAAACGGTCCAAAACTCGAACTAGGTCTGTAACTTGTTTTGGTGGAACCATGTTTCAGTTTTCAGTTTTCAGTTTAGAATCAACTTTTATCAGGACAAAACGTTATAATTCTGTTGAGTATATTGCGGTATACCGCATACCAACTTAGGTCCATTTCAATTTGACAGAAGGGACCTCCGTGGCCAGCGAGAGGTTTAGCCTGTCACAAACGTGGTCGCTGTGAGTTCAGTCCAGCAGTCTGCGGATGGCGTGAATTTTGGCCTCTCACCATGAAGCTGGCCGCCGTCGTTTATTGGGCAAACTGAAAAACATGACATTCAAACTGATGAACCGTTTTGAATGGCTCTATAGGTATATAGATATAGATACATATACATATATTTATATACTATAACATGTTCGATTTTATGGGGAACATCGTTTTATTCTTTCCCAGCCCATATATTTAGTGTGTGTGGGCGAGGGGGGGGGAGGGGTATATTGTATTAATTCATCTTAGGTCTATAAGGGGTCTGCCAGAGCGAAAACTATAGTAAAATAGTGACCCCTTTTTTGGTTTTTCTACCAAATATTCAACTTGATATCCGCCTTTATTTACACTTCTCTTATACTGATAAGGCCACGTGGGACTTCTCATGCAGCCAGCAGGGTTCACCGGCTAAAAAGCCAATCCAGACCACGTGACCGTTTTGGAACAGTTGATTGGACATAAGTTTGTCAGGTCTTGTTGACCTGCTGATGAATCAGTCTAACCTCGCAGTCTGAGTCTTGTTGCACACCGGCAGCTCCATCGGGCGAGTGAGTTTTCATCTCAGGTAAGTACTAGAGTTAAGTGCGAATTTATTGTAATAAGCCCTGCACAAAGTCGACCATGGGCAGCAAACAACACACAATCCATATCGGATTGGTCCTGTTTTTCTGACCCGCTGCAGGCATCCGTGCTGAGTGGGTTCGTATCATGGTAGGTTCTGCTTCAGTTTCCTATGTGGGCTATAACTGGGAACTGTATGCGTTCTCGCGGGTGGGCATAATGTCTACTGATCATGTTCACCAAATTTAAGCCCAGATATCGATTTTAAGTAAAATTTTACTTATTGTAATGTCATATACTTAAACAATACTAATACTTAAATTTTATTCTGGCCCATAATAATATCCTTGGTATGGTGTTGATTTGTATTCAATATTACCACTGTACTTGAACCTATGTATTTTCATGTTTTCACACAGTTTATATCAAATGTTGTTTCAGGCTGTTTATCACATACTAGACAGTTAACAGAGCCATCGATCATGTCGTACCAGGTGTATGCCATTGTAAGTATACGGGTGTGCAGCTATAATGTTAAGCGTCAACAAGTGCTAACGGCTAGTCATTTTGTTTGATGTTGCATGCAGCTATATCAATGAATTATGAATCAAGCCAAGGATATATATATATTATGTATATTGACAGAAATGAAGAATTAATGTATTTAAATGGCAAACATATGACACTGAACACTAATGAAATAAAAAAAACTTTACAACAAATAATTTTGCACATGCAAAAAAATTCCAAGGTAAAACAGACATGCAGTTGTGTATATATGTAAACCAAAGCAGTATATGATGTAATCCTTTTTTTAGACTGTAAGGATTATTAACTGGTTTTAAGGGGTATTGTTTATTCACATGTGGTGGCTGAAACCCGAGTTTATGACTCATCTCTGTGTGACAGACTTCCAAGCCTCTGTTCATTTAAATAAAAAAAATCCAAAGCCTACGTGTTCCTAATAGTTAGTTCGACAGTTAATGCATATGTTGAAGAGATCTGTCAGCTCCCTTTGCAGCGTATAACAAACAGGTATACTGTATTTCAGTGTAAAATGAAATTTTCAAATTTCACCAAAAAAACACCCCCCTTAAGTGGCCCTATACAGTGGATGAATTGATCAGAATCTAGCAACTGGTGTCACTTGGAAACTGTAGACTTCATTATTTATTTATTTCATTGGTGTTTTATACGCCGCACTTGATAATATTTCACTTATACCACAGTGGCCAGTATTATGGTGGGAGCTAGAAACTGGGTAGAGCTTGTTGAAAACTCACGACCATCTGCAGGTTGCCGCCAGACCTTGACTGGAGAGCACTAAACTACTGGTGAAATGCAGTAAACATATTATGAATGTATGTTAAAGCAGGCTTGCTCATGTGTTTATTTATTTATTTATTTGATTGATGTTTTATGTTGTACTTAAGAATGTTTCACGGATAGAACAGCAGCCAGCATTATGGTGGGAGGAAACTATACTGTACCTCAAAGCTCAAATTTGTATTTATTATGAATGTGTTTAGTTATATACTAGTAAGATTTTTTTGCTATGTGGAGTACTTATAAGTGATAGCCGTCTTCACAATCCAGCCACACTACATGTCTTCTACAACTTTGACTATAAAGATCCCTCTGAAATACATTGTTTTTGTTTTAAAATTTTGTTAGTAGTAGAAACCATTTCATTTTGATAATATTGGAATTAATTTACTTGAGGCACCTGGTTTATTAAGATTTCTCACAGAGATATATGCTAGACCACAGAAGTGGCCTGTGTAATATGAAGTCTTCATTGATAAGCAACAGCCTGCACATGCCTGCAATACGAGGGGACAGATATTTAAGACAATTACAATGCGACGTTGAGTCAGACATAGCGGGTGGCGTGGATTGTAATCAAAGTTAAATTAAGCAGTTTACCATGAAGGAGAACACAGATCTTCAGGTTTGTAATGGGCATTCAAGCATGACACAATGTATTTCAGTGTACACGGAAAACTAAACTACTTGATATGACTAGATATGTATCATAAACTAAATGTATGTCAGATGTCACAAATGTTATAACTTTAAATATCTGAGTTGCACTGTGATGTGCGTGCTATACCTACATGTGCACACAGAAGTGTCCCATGAATCTGTTGTTATACAAATATTACATTCATGGTGACATTATATAGTTTACAACAATAAGGTTCAACCATGCATGCATCCGTCAAATCTTCAGCTATTGATGCAATTAATTGCGAAAAAAGTTGCGAAAAAATTCAGTCTAAATTTGATTGATCCATGGTTTGCGTATCTATCTTTAACTTCCAAAATCATACAGCATAGGATATATTCAGAACAAAGATTCAGGATATTTCCTCCCACCATAATGATAGCTGCCAACGTATAAATGAAACATTCTTAAGTATGGTGTAAAACAGTAATCAAATAAATGAATATTACTGTTAAAGCATATAATGTACATGTTTGTGCAGGTTACATGCATGTCAGGCGAGCAGCCATGCTGTGCACAATGTTAGCAATGTTGGTATATTTACCAATGCTTGCAGTTGCGGGTGCAGTTTGTTGTAACAATAAAATGAAAAACTTCATGTTTGAAGTGCCTTGGATGCCTGAAATTTATGTGATGAACTGAAGCACAAAAGATTGCTTTGTCAAGAGAAATAAACAATTGACTCAAATGCATTTGTGCTAAAATGTCGCTTGAAAAAGGCTGCACTATTACAGTAATACTGTAATACAGTAAGGCGAACGCCAGGTGAACGTGAACAGGCTCTGATGTACCTGCATATATATGTAGGTATTTACTTACACTCCTTGGATTAACTAGATATGCAAGGTAGATTCGTGCTCAATGAGAATAGGTCTGGGATGTAGGTCACATAGTTACTTATGTGTTATGTTGTCTCTTCACATTCTACTTGGGTTTGCGCATACCAGGCCAACTACACACTTCAAACACCTACTATGTGGTACACTCCTCAAACTTTAGATGCTGAGAACAATACAACACTGTGAGAATATCAGCAGTTTTTTAGCTTCAGTAAAACATTTATAATTGACAGATCGGTGCTAATAATGTGTACAAAGGCATTCGAGAAAATCATGTTTAAATAAAAAGTTTGATAGCAGAAATACTGTGATTAATATTGTGCTGTTATACAATGTATTGATTGAGAACAATGCAGCTCTTTTGTATGAATACACTGTAACAGAAAGGAGCAAATATTAAAACATTATTTATTTTTCACTCATTTGCGTTCTCAGTCAGAATAGCCTGAGTGTTACTCACTGTTTGCTACACTATAAAAACATGCCTGTTGTAACTACCAGGTAGAATGATAGCCGAAATAACAATAAATTTATTGTAGTTTTTTAACCTATTCAGTATCTGAAAAAATTCTGTTATATCCTGGCTTTGTAATATTTGTTATACATGTACTTTATTAGTGTCATAAATGGCTGACATGTCCTTAGGATACAGATGGTATTTAGGCCTTTTGACATTTGTTAACATTCCTAAACCCTGGCGTCCTGCTTCACAGACAAATATACCCATTCTAAAGATGTATGAAAGCGTTTATGTAATTGGAAAGCAAGTTTTTGCTTGGCATGGAACCTTTCACGAAACATTACTGGGAATGTGTGTTATAGAATGTTTATGATTGATTGACCTATGGTATTTTAACTCACCTCTGAAAGGCTTGAAAGAACTTTCACTTTGTGCATCAGAGTTAAAAGAATTGACGTGTATTTTTTTGTAAGGTTTAATGCTTGCATAATTTAAATGTAATTCACTTGTAAAAACATGTTATTCTGGCATCAAAATCAAATCACAAAAAATATATTGGGATAGCTGAGGGATTGCCTTTTATGTCCATGTGTCATTGAAATGACTTTGGGCTTGGCTGGATCAATTGACTTCTGCACCATGGTAGTCAAGTGGTCAGTGTCATCCAACTGATTGAGGTTAATGCTACCCAGTTTAAATTAGGTGTTAAATGTTTAGTGCCTAGTGGAGGGCAGTACCATGGCTTGTGGTTTTCTGTGTCTTATAATGTACCCCTCATAAACGTGGATGTTATAACATTGTACAAGAATGACAAATGATGTACTTTTGAGGAAATTGTTAAGCTCCAAACAGGTGAAATGGACTCTGAGTGGGTGTATAAACTCATGAATAAAAGCACATACATGACTATATACTGAGTAGACGGGTATGGATTGGTTTCACAAAAGAACACAACAAAAAACACGCTGTACAACAAGTTTTTTCTGAAAGTTAGTAAAATTCAGTGTACAGTGTTTTTTGTTTTCTTATTTTTAACAAACATTGTGACTTTATATTCCTTATGAATTTTAACTGAGCTCTCATAATCAAAAAAAGATGGAAGATGCACTGAGCTTTAAAGCACTTCTTGAAATTCTTTACTGTTGGAACAAGTATATATACCCATAACACTTATAATTGTTATTGATTGGGCATGCAGTGTTTGGAGTATTGGGATTTGGATTGGGAGTATTAGTGTTCAAACACTGCATGATGCATGAGCTAAGCTATGTTCAAGAGGCTTATATATTGGATATTGTTCAGAAAAAATCAGTCGATGCAAATCTAATCAATTTTTTGCTATAATTATTTTAAAATTATTACCTTTCTCAAAATATTACCCTGGACTGTGCATCTAATGCAATTCAAAATAAGTGCCTATAGACTTTACAAAAGTTGGTTGCCTTATACATTTTCAGATTTGAACATATTTTATTTTTCAGATATTTTCATCTATTTTTGGTAAAAACAGAAAATTTGTTTCAATTAGCAAATATGTATTTTTTGCTAGCTGAAAATCTCTGGTATGATCCTCTTTAAAGACATTGCTTCAAGCCATAAAGCTGCTAGCAGTTACCATAGTTCATGATTGCCTCACTATCATGGCCTATAAATTAAGGTTATCAGCAAATTGTGCTGAATTTTAAGTAGTGACAGTCCAGGGTCCCTATCATGTATTGAAGGTCTTTAACAAGACAAAACAAGTAAAGGAAGTCAAAATATCATACACAGCTAAAATAAAAATGTTTTGCTCTAGAACTTCTGCATGTGCACTGATTCTTTACTGCAGAACAATGAACATCTTATAATGTGGGCTTTTTACTTTATTAGAGGCCTGATCACGTAAGAAAAAGAAAAATCGAGGATGGTGGATGTTGCATGTACATGTTATAATATAAAAAAATTTTTTTTAACCAAACGGAACTAGGATAAATATGTACGTGTAATTTTCAACTTTCTCCTGCCGTAATACACATGACCCCTTTTAAGCCTGTGTGTCAGCCTCCGCATGTCTAGTACTTGTGTATGAAAGGGCTTGAGGTGTGGGCCGTAGTTATGGTGAGCAACTTGAATGCAGTAAATTTTGCCCAATTCAGTTATGATAACTGTTGAAATACAAATACCACACTGTGAATTATGAAGTCTGAATATACACTGTTTTTACACCTGTTGAACTGTGATTTCATCTAGCCTGTTCAGTGTGTGGCACAGTATGATTCTGCTATATGATACATATACATGTGCCTCAGATTGTGGAAGGCTATTTTACCTTCATGCTCAGACTATTTGTCATTGACTGGAAAGACTGGTTCTTAAAGCTTTATCACCAGTACAACTTGCTTGTACATGCGTTCAATCTTGTGTAGACTGGCACATCATCTTGTTTGTACATACATGTACACTGCGTTTCTTCAGTGTGCATCAGGATGTCCCATATACACGCATGTAAACAGGAAACCTTAAATCTTAGAGATGTTGTTAACAATTTAATGCATGCATACATGTATGCGGAGAGCGTTGTGTGGGTACTTGTCTGACTGATAGGCCATATAACACACTTATTACATACATGAACTCATAAAAGCTGAATAAAACATCTATTTATTTATTTCATTGTTGCTTAATGCCATATATATCACTCTCAGAAATCTTGGTTCTTCAGAGAACCATGTGGTTCTTGGTTCTAATAGGAAACTGTTAATATGTAATGTAATCCAAAACATTTTATTGCTACTGGGTAGGCAATCATCAATGTCTCGTTAACACTAACAACATTAACCGCCCTCTTGCGGTGTGGGGAGAGACAAATCAACAGTGCCATAAGTACAGTGGAGGCCAAAAACATTTGCTTTAGTGGCCCATAGACCGTGTTTGCACGAGGCTGCAGGCCGACCTTAGTGCAGTGAATCAAAAATCTACATTGGGGTTCTAAATTTGGTTTCACCTGTGTAGCATGCCAAAGAACCAAGTTGGTTGTCTTGAAGAAGCAACCTGCTTTAGTGGTTGAAAAGGATGAAGATTTACAGTATATTAAAATCAGACCAACTCATTTGGTGTGAACAAACTGTGTATTAGTTTGATTTCTTACAATATCCGGTGCTCCTTCATTTGACCAGTTGACAAAAAAAGAAAGTGTCATTTAAAAATATGCACATTTAATGTCGCTCTTAATGTGTGACACATACATCATGACTTGAAAAGCATTTCGTATTCATTTATTTATTAACTCATTTGATTGGTGTTATACACCATACCCAAGAACATTTCACTTATAAAACGGCAGCCAGCATTATGGGGGGAGCAAACCCACAACCGTCTGTAGGCTTCCGCCAGACCGTCCCAAGTACTTTTATATTGTAAATACGGAACATTAACACCTGTGTAATGTTTCATCTGCCTACAGGAGAATCCTTCCAGTCATCGTATCCATGGAGGACTGCACTCAGGCAAGCAGATCATAATCCGTGGGCGAATGTATGAAGGAGGTCAAAGGTGAGACAGTTTTGATACACACATGATGTATGTGCTTGTTGGAACATTTATCTATTTCACATTCAGATTTAATTATGGTATGGAGAGAAAAATGATGACTAATTTTCCCATGTAATAACTTATTGGCATTCATCTTTTTTGTCATGATACTATATACTGGGTTTCCCTGAATGTGAATTTATACATTTGTATTGATTTTCTTTAAATAAAATAAAAAGTTCATGTACATTTACATGTATAGATGATGTGTATTCATTGCATGTGATTGTATGACATGCAGAATCTCTCATAATTTTATTTTTCAAATTCTCAGTGGCAAATTGAGTAGTGACAATTAATTAGTTAATGGTGGCATTTCCACTGTTTGTCATTAGGATTATCACAATTTTGCTCTTTTTGTTGGCCTCCAGTTTTGCCATCAATCTGCAGAGTGAAGAACATGAGGGGTGTGATATTGCCTTCCATTTGAACCCACGGCACAATGAGAATAAAATTGTTCGTAACTCCTTTGAGGGAGACTGGGCTGAGGAGGAAACTGGTGAAGTTTATCACTACCCGTTTGCAGAGAACCAAGACTTTGCTATCAGGATTCTGGTCACAGACTCTCAGTACAAGGTTTGTCCTTTCCTACCAGTATTACAATACTGTATACAGACAGTTCATTTTTGTCACTAAAACATTGGGAGTACCAGATTTGTTCTTTTCTACATGTACCAGTAAATGTTGCCATAAGTCTACCATATACATGCGCAATTGATCCATTTTCAGGTTGATTGTCGCGTTGTCTCCTTGTTAAGTCAGTAGAACATCTATCTTACCTTGATTGTCTCCTTGTTCTCACATTTTTAGTTGAATGCTTGTCTCACTGTGATTGTCTCCTTGTTATCACAGGAGTTAGTAGAACATCTATCTCATCGTGATTGTCTCCTTGTTATCATACAAGTCAGTAGAACATCTGTCTTACCTTGATTGTCTCCTTGTTCTCACATATTTAGGTAGAACGCTTGTCTCACTGTGATTGTCCCCTTGTTATCACAAGAGTCAGTAGAACATCTGTTTCACTTTGAATGACTCCTTGTTTTCGCAGGAGTCACTAGAAAATCTGTCTCACTTTGATTGTATCCTTGTTATCATACGAGTCAGTGGAACATCTGTCTTTCTTTGATTGTCTCCTTGTTCTTACATATTTAGGTAGAACATCTGTCTCCTTGTGATTGTCTCCTTGTTATCACAGGAATCAGTAGATTATCAGTTTAACCATGATTGTCTCCTTGTTATCACAGGAGTCAGTAGAACATCTGTCTCACCTGATGTCCTTGTCCTCACAATGAATGTCTCCTGTTCTCACAATGAATGTCTCCTTGTTCTCACAGTGAATGTCTCCTTGTCCTCACAATGAATGTCTCCTTGTCCTCACAGTGAATGTCTCCTGTTCACACATTGAATGTATCCTTGTTCTCACAATGAATGTCTCCTTGTTCACATACTGAATGTCTCCTTGTCCTCACAGTGAATGTCTCCTTGTTCTCACAGTGAATGTCTCCTTGTCCTCACAGTGAATGTCTCCTTGTCCTCACAGTGAATGTCTCCTTGTTCTCACAGTGAATGTCTCCTTGTTCTCACAGTGAATGCCTCCTTGTTCTCACAATGAATGTCTCCTTGTTCACATACTGAATGTCTCCTTGTCCTCACAGTGAATGTCTCCTTGTTCTCACAGTGAATGTCTCCTTGTCCTCACAGTGAATGTCTCCTTGTCCTCACAGTGAATGTCTCCTTGTTCTCACAATGAATGTCTCCTGTTCTCACAATGAATGTCTCCTTGTTCTCACAGTGAATGTCTCCTTGTCCTCACAATGAATGTCTCCTTGTCCTCACAGTGAATGTCTCCTGTTCACACATTGAATGTATCCTTGTTCTCACAATGAATGTCTCCTTGTTCACATACTGAATGTCTCCTTGTCCTCACAGTGAATGTCTCCTTGTTCTCACAGTGAATGTCTCCTTGTCCTCACAGTGAATGTCTCCTTGTCCTCACAGTGAATGTCTCCTTGTCCTCACAATGAATGTCTCCTTGTCCTCACAGTGAATGTCTCCTTGTCCTCACAGTGAATGCCTCCTTGTTCTCACAATGAATGTCTCCTTGTTCACATACTGAATGTCTCCTTGTCCTCACAGTGAATGTCTCCTTGTTCTCACAGTGAATGTCTCCTTGTCCTCACAGTGAATGTCTCCTTGTCCTCACAGTGAATGTCTCCTTGTTCTCACAGTGAATGTCTCCTTGTTCTCACAGTGAATGCCTCCTTGTTCTCACAATGAATGTCTCCTTGTTCACATACTGAATGTCTCCTTGTCCTCACAGTGAATGTCTCCTTGTTCTCACAGTGAATGTCTCCTTGTCCTCACAGTGAATGTCTCCTTGTCCTCACAGTGAATGTCTCCTTGTTCTCACAGTGAATGTCTCCTTGTTCTCACAGTGAATGTCTCCTTGTTCTCACAGTGAATGTCTCCTTGTCCTCACAATGAATGTCTCCTTGTTCTTACAATGAATGTCTCCTTGTTCACATATTGAATGTCTCCTTGTTCTCACAGTGAATGTCTCTTTGCCCTCACAGTGAATGTCTCCTTGTTCTCACTGTGAATGTCTCCTTGTCCTCACAATGAATGTCTCCTTGTCCTCACAGTGAATGTCTCCTTGTCCTCACAGTGAATGTCTCCTTGTTCACATACTGAATGCCTCCTTGTCCTCACAGTGAATGTCTCTTGTCCTCACAGTAAATGTCTCCTTGTTCTCACAGTGAATGTCTCCTTGTCCTCACAGTGAATGTCTCCTTGTCCTCACAGTGAATGCCTCCTTGTCCTCACAATGAATGTCTCCTTGTCCTCACAGTGAATGTCTCCTTGTTCACATACTGAATGCCTCCTTGTCCTCACATTGAAAGTCTCCTTGTCCTCACAATGAATGTCTCCTTGTCCTCACAGTGAATGCCTCCTTGTTCTCACAGTGAATGTCTCCTTGTCCTCACAATGAATGCCTCCTTGTCCTCACAATGAATGTCTCCTTGTCCTCACAGTGAATGTCTCCTTGTTCTCACAGTGAATGTCTCCTTGTTCTCACAGTGAATGTCTCCTTGTCCTCACAATGAATGTCTCCTTGTTCTCACAGTGAATGTCTCTTGTCCTCACAGTAAATGTCTCCTTGTTCGCACAGTGAATGTCTTTTTGTTCACACAGTGAATGTCTCCTTGTTCTCACAGTGAATGTCTCCTTGTTCACACATTGAATGTCTCCTTGTCCTCACAGGTTTATGGGAATGGTTACCATGTGGTGGACTTTAATCACAGGCTCAGCTACCAGAATGTCCACTTTGTTAGAGTCACTGGAGAGGCTCATTTCTATGACATCTCTTTTCAGGATAAGGTGGTAAGTTGTATTACTGGAATATAATTTGTGACAAGATTAGTTATACAGGTATTTGTAGGGCTTTACTTTCAGTGGGAATCAGATATCTTGACTTTAGTACACCAAAACTACAGGAATCTGCACTCTCATTAACGGTCATAACTTTATTAAATAGAATAAAATCCACAAAATCTGTGCTTCAAATCCTTCACCAGCAGCATCTGCTTTGTAGTATTAGATTTGCTTCATTGAAGCATAATACTGTTTGATTTATGATAAAATCTTGATGAGCTGTTTTGGTTACCTCAGCTCTCATTGTAAGGCGAGAGATTATAAGGTTGAGTGGCTCTTTCTGTTTCCCTTCCCGCTTAAGAAATTAGCTGGGTCATAAATCGGCAGAATTTTGCCGCTAGGATATTGATCGTGAGGAAAACGTTCCTAAAAACTGTTTTTTTCTACATGTATAACATACACTTTGTTAATTGTTTTCTAATAGTTTTGGAAATCTGGAAATTACTATGTTCTAATTTCAAATAGTGTATTCTGTTTCCTCATGGTTATCTTCTCAATATTACTGTACTAGCAAGAAACCACGTATCCCTAGACTTTTGGAATCGCCCCTAGAAAATCTGTCTTTATCTATGTGATCGTATATTCTTAGAGTATATTCAGTCCAAACAGATCATTGGCCCCTAGATCCAGAATTGTTTTAACCCCTGCTTTATATTGAGTTTTCAGTTTTCTGTTGAATGTTTAAAATTTCAGAGCAGCCCTTATGTAGGCGTTATACCAGGTAAATTCCAGGTGGGAAAAGCAGTCAGGATCAGGGGAGTAGTCACAGACACTGGGTGAGTTGTCCCCCTTGATCTGCCTCATATATATCTGGTATTACATGTACATTGAAATAAGGTATTCCTGGTTCTTTGTTTTTTTAAAGAAGCGGTTGCATTTGATTCAACCCTGCTGTCAGCAGTCTGCAGATGTAAACGTTAACTAGAGAGGACCTTTCAAACAAGATCAAGCTGGTACATTTACCTCCCTGAATAATACAAAGTCTAGCTGTTTATTTCAGCTAATAACAGGAACTGGATTTGGTTATGTCTTAGGTTTGTGTTTTATGATTTATAAACTGTTGAAATATCAGGATTTCCTTCCGTGAGACAGGTGCTATTTGACATAGTTTATAACTTTTGATGTAACAAAACTTTTGTGTTCCTACATGTTCGCCGTGCAAGGATAAGGCACAACATTCAAATATGCAACTTTCAGATATCTAGGTAAACTGTCCAGCTTGCCGTTGATTGGTCTAAAATTCATAATCTCTGCAGAGAATGTAAAAGAGAATGGCACCATGAAATATGCCGTTTTTTCCCCACTTTTGGGTTAGGATGTACTTTAGTACATTTGTCTTGGTGCTTGTTGTGTAGCCCAGTACTGCTGAACCTTGTTTCATACCTCGTCAAACTTGAATTCTGTGCCCTCTTTGGAATGGACTCTCTACGAAACCAGGTTCTGACTAAAGTTCTTTTTATGATGATATAATTGAACACAATTGATGATGCAGAAAAAAGATTTCCCTTCCGAAACTTTCAGCTTTTGCCATTAATTTTAGTCTGGCATGATTGCTATGTTTTACCACAATATAATTTATATCTCCATGAATGTTGTGCCTGCAGAAAAGATGTCTTCAGCCTGAATTTCCAGTGTGATCCATCAGGGGATGAGATCGCTTACCATTTCAACCCGCGTCACAGTGATGAGGCTGTGGTGAGGAATTCTAAGATTGGCGGAGACTGGGGCGATGAGGAGCGAGACATCCCACACTTCCCCTTCCACCCGGGCAACTTCTTTGACATGTTTTGTGTAGCCACCAATGAGGGTTTTACAGTATGTACACCCTGGCAACTTCTTTGACATGTTTTGTGTAGCCACCAATGAGGGTTTTACAGTGTGTACACCCTGGCAACTTCTTTGACATGTTTTGTGTAGCCACCAATGAGGGTTTACAGTATGTACACCCTGGCAACTTCTTGCGTTTTTGTTGCCACCAATAAGTGTTTTTTTTTTTTAGTAAACATGCCCTGGCAGTTTCTTTGCATGTTTTGTGTAGTTACCAAAGAGGGATTCACAGTAAGTACACTCTGACAACTTCTATGACATATTCAGTGTGTAGCTACCAATGAGAGTTTCAGTGTAAGTACACTCTGGCAACTTCTGTGACATATTCAGTGTGTAGCCACCAATGAGAGTTTCAGTGTAAGTACACTCTGGCAACTTCTGTGACATATTCAGTGTGTAGCTACCAATGAGAGTTTCACTGTAAGTACACTCTGGCAACTTCTGTGACATGTTCAGTGTGTGTTTCATAGTAAGTACATCGTGGCAGCCTCATGGTATGAGCACGTCTACATGTTCGTAGTAGGTCTACATGAAAGTGTTGTATTGTTCCATTGTCTTTTGGATCAAGATTCTTCTGAATATGACTGAAACTCAATTGTTGGCCATTTTGTATTAAAATTATTTTTGGCTTTAGAGCATTATATTCTTTTTTTCTGAGCACTACCGGTACATGTTTAAGTAAATACACTCTACGTGTGGTAAATCACCTAAAACTTTGCCCCAAAAATTACCATTTGTAGATGAAAATAAATACCATAAAATATTGCTTTTTATGCTTAAGCTGACATTTTTCCTGTAGGATTACATCTTATCAAAGATTAGCTGACCTCTTGCAATCAGACAGAATGTGCAGTAGTCATGGGCGAACCTTACTGTACATATTTGTAAATATTTACCTGTTAAATGTAACTTGTCATGAATTTTTTATCATTTGTTTTGCAGACATTTATCAATGGAGCCTTCTACGTCAACTTTGCATACCGATGCTCTGTGGAGCAGGTATCTCACATGGCCATCCAAGGAGATGTAGACATTGCTGATGTGCAGTACTTTGAGCAAACAGTGAGTTGTACACGTTAGTCCCAAGTCTCAGTGGCTTATTAAATATGTCAGGGCAGTGGAGAGACTCTGGAGCTTCTCACCAATGCGATATCTGTGAGTTCAAGTCCAGCTCATGCTGACCTCCTCTCCAGGTATATTCCTCCCACCTTGATAATGCTGATCATTGTCGCATGTAAAGTGAAATATTCTTGAGTAAAGCATTAAACACCAATGAAATCATTTATTTCATTGCCGTTTTATGCCATACTCAAAAATATTTAAGTAGATAAATATATGTCATTACATTATCAAGAATACATATGCCTCCTGAAAATAGTTTTTATGGGGATGTTGATTTGCACCTGCCAGTGTCCATGCATGTTTAACATGATTTATCAAAAACCAATTTTTAGATAGAACTTCCAAACTAATTTGTACACATTCACACCTTACGTTTCGCCATTTTCTGTACATTGCATATGAAAATAAAGGGTGGAGGGCATATTTGATTTATTAACACCCAGCAGAGCTGCTAGTATAATAATACTTATCATATTTTTTTGGATTGGGCATGGTGGTATCAGTATTGGAGATATTTTGTGAGGCAGGGATTGGATTGTGTGCACATGGCTTTTAATAGGAGGGAAATAACGTAAAATATCAAACATGACTGTTCTTCATTTTGCCTGCTTCTGACAGATTGATTCATCTTATATCTATTATTTGGAGGTTGATTTGGAAGGTATTACTTTTCCTACTGGATTTTCAGCCATTGCCTGTAACAGTGCATTTTTGGGGAGAAATTTTTAGGTTATTTACAGTATGTTGAGGGTGAGGATAATTAAGGAATGTTGGTGCAAGGAAAGAGGATGTTCTCCGGAGTATGTGGAGGATTGGAATGATGGAAATGATTGTGCTGGCAGTATTTTATTCTGTCATATTGTGCACCTTGAGGACATGCAACTTATGTCCTCGAAATACACAATGCGCATGATTAAGGCTTTTGACATGTGCATGATAGCATCCTAAAACCAGGTAGATGTCCTGGCAAATATCATATTCCATTAGAACAAAGCAAAACGCCCAATGCCCTGACCAGTATCCTTCACCTCAGCTAACACAACACTCATCAGCTTTCTGTGCAAGAAAATGTTTTTTCAAGGACTTCCCAAAAATCGAAAGAGTCCAAAAAAACTAAATTGTCTTTGGAACGATGGAAAACATAGGATGTTATATCCTTGAAAGTATTCGAAAAAACATTTTCTTGCATAGAAAGCTGATGAATGTTGTGTGAGCTGAGGTGAAGGATACTGGTCAGGGCATTGGGCATTTTGATTATAGAGAGAATGCATGGCCTGAAGAATGTCAGATGTTGGCATGGGGATTTAGGTGTTGGCATGAGGATTTGGGTGTTGGCGTGAAGATTTAGATGTTGGCATGAGGATTTGGGTGTTAGCATGAGGATTTGGGTGTTGGCGTGAAGATTTAGATGTTGGCATGAGGATATGGGTGTTAGCATGAGGATTTAGATGTTAGCATGAGGATTTAGATGTTGGCATGAGGATTTAGATGTTGGCATGAGGATTTAGATGTTGCATGAAATCCTCGCATGATGGCATGAGGATCAAGATGATGTCATAAGGATTTAGATGTTGACATGAGGAATTAGATGTTTGCATGAGGAATGCTGAATACTGGCATGAGTATGCAGCATTTAACATGGAAGAAAAGGTAGAATTGATACCTGGATTCAAGATTGTCTCATCAGCTGATTCACATTTGAAAAAAAGTTCTTGCAAATACGTAAAATGAGGAAATTTTAAGGTGAAATACTCTAGGCCTATAGATTGAGCTGTCTCAATTATTATGTGAGCCAATGCATACATTGCTTGTGTTTGAGGTACAATATATCATACCTATGTTTTTACTTATGACCATAAACTAAAATAAAAAATGTATATTTGCTTCTCAGAGAGACAATGTGTGCAAAGAGATTCCATCAGGACTGAAAAAGGGAGATGTCATCACAGTCCGTGGTATCTTTCAGGCAGATGCTCAAAGGTTGGTGCATATAGAGAAATGAACAAGTTACATGAGCATGGTATTAATCTGGTGATGGCTTGGTGGCCAATACAGTTAATGCACTTCAGTACAGTTAGTACTGCATACATGCCCAAGTGAATGTACACTAGTCGCTACCATCTTTTGTGTGTCTGTTGGAGAAATTATTACAAAACAAAGCTGCATGGTTCCCTTCACTGGCCTGTTGCATTACTTCGTACAGTGTACTCTATTTCACGTAAAGTTTGGCATTTTGCCAGTGACACATTTTGCTTGATTCTGATTGATTCATTCACCTTATAGGACAACTTAAGAGTTTTTGTGAAATTTGATTAATTTCTTATCAGGAAAACTAATGTGTTGACATATAAAATCTCATTTTAACATTTAATGTCCTGCTGAAGTGAATTATTTCTGGCAACACTGTAGGGGAAATTCAGTATTTCATTTTAACTGAATCACAAAATCATTACTAAGGAAATGTCAGGCCTTCACTGGCCGGTTGTTTGGGTTTGGATGGAAGTTCAGCTGGTAAAGCCTTGGGTTTTTTGTAACAAGTTTTGTCATGCAGGTACCCTAAATGAGGTGTAAAATACCAATTACATGTACATATGAATACAAAATGAAGCTATCATTTCAACATTATTAATGTACAATTTCATTTGGCCTTATTCGTGATTAATTCTTTAACCAATAAAACTTACGATAATTAAATGTTACACAAGTTTTTGTCATTTCTATACCATATGTGATAATTAGGCCTGTAAGTTCTGCCAGCAACCTGCGAATGGTCATGGGTTTTCCCCACGATATAGGTGAAATATTCTTGAGTAAATAATAAAACACTGATCAGATAAATAACTGTTATTATGTCCTGAATTGTTTCAATGCCTGTAGCCTTGAACATCCTCATCATCACCATCTTACTTTGTTTCATGCCTGGATTAAACCAAGTAAAGCACCAGTCAATTAACTAAATAAATAAAGTATTACATGTACTTCATTATACACCTGCATGTCACATGGTTTCTCACCTGAATATTACTTAATTTCACATTTGCATGTAGGTCATGACAGTTTTTGTTGAGATCGATTGGTGTAGTGGTGAAAAGATCAGATCATCATCATCATTACCATATATTACTTGGTCCTGATTGGTGTAATAGTAAAAAGATCGGATCATCATCATCATTACCATATATTACTTGGTCCTGATTGTTGTACTGGTAAAAAGGTCAGATCATCATCATCATTACCATATATTACTTGGTCCTGATCATTGTACTGGTAAAAAGGTCAGATCATCATCATCATTACCATATATTACTCGGTCCTGATTAGTGTAATAGTAAAAAGATCAGATCATCATCATCATTACCATATATTACTTGGTCCTGATTGTTGTACTGGTAAAAAGGTCAGATCATCATCATCATTACCATATATTACTTGGTCCTGATTGGTGTAATTCTAAAAAGGTCAAATCATCATCATCATTACCATATATTACTTGGTCCTGATCGTTGTACTGGTAAAAGGTCAGATCATCATCATCATTACTGTATAGTACTTGGTTCTGATTGTCGTACTGGTATAATTACAGCTTCAGCGTGAACCTGCACCATGAGAATGACGCTGACTCCGACATTGCGCTGCACTACAACCCACGCCGCAGCCAGCAGCAGGTGGTTCTTAACACGCGCTACGGCGGAGACTGGGGAGAGGAGCAGGTAGAAGATCTACCCTGGGTGTTCAGAGAGAACCTGCCGTTTGAGTTACGTATTATCTCTAAGCCCAAGAAGTTTAAGGTATGGAGGCTCACTAAGTTTAGGACTCAGCTTATTTGTTTTCCGAAAGTTTTGGATCCTGGGTCTTGAAACATTTTTTTTTTTTGGTTGTTGCATGAACATGTAATGGATTGACATACTGTAATTCTTTAATCTTTTGACATGTCTGTAAAAAGTTTACTTCAAGTCAAGTCTGAAGATATTATTCTGTGTAGACTGATAAAATTATGCTTATTGTGAAGCCCTGAAATTGGTTGTTCCAATCAATTGTAGTTTTGTCTCCAAAATGAAATTAAAAATGTGCATAAATTGCTTGGAAAGTTGTTGTTTGATATATGAAAAGGTGGATGAATTAGTGTAGTACATGTATGTAATAACACAAATAACACAAATAATATAAATAACACAAATAATACAAATAACACAAATGATAGTTGTCACTTCTTTAATGTATTGGCTCTGCATACATTGTACATTACAGAGTTGGTTGCTCTGATTTACAGTTGTATCGCACGTGTGAAAAGATGCTGAAATCTACATAGTCTGGTTTTCATTTAATGCTCTTTTATGCTAATATCGCTAGAAGGAGATATTTATGCAACATTTTCTCTCTGTGATTCCCCATCTAGGGCCAACACACTCTCCACTGGACATTGATTGATGCATAGCCTACAGTCACAGAAACAATAGACCTTGAGTTTCTGTTACATTATGTTAGAAAATGGCTGTATGCGGGAAGAAAACTTGGCATAACTTCTAAAATTATTCTGTCTGTTCCCTCTGAATTGCTTGAATCTTCTTGACAAAGCACTCACCCTTAATATCCTGGTGCCGAATCATTACACCACTGAATTGAAGTTCAAGCAAATAAAACCAAATAAAATCTTAACAGGTGTTATTCCTCAAGATGGCAATATATATTTAGTGACATTGGTCTCCATTAGTCAAACAGGAGGGAGAACAGATATGATTCAACACAGTATCTTCGTCGTCATATGACTGAAAAATTGTTGAGTACGACGTTAAACCCCAAGCACTCACTCACTCAACACAGTATCATACTTATTTCTATTTAATCACTTATCTGATATTTGTAGAATTACTGGTATATGCTGTTAAACAGATCTAAATACATATGTGTATTTCATTACCCATACATTTTGTCCATGACTAGCTTGCCCAATTTTCCTGATTTCTGAGAGTTGTATTGGTTTTAGAAAGGTGTTTTGAGGTTTGATTGGAACATGGGATAATATTCTACCGGTAAATTGCTAAAAAGTTTTAGCACCAAAAATAATGTCTGTAAAAATGCACCTTATTGGGGGAAATTTGAGGTCATATAAGGTAAATATGAATTGTATGCTAGTGTTATGTTTAGAGGTACCGTTTTTGTTGACAGATTTATTGTAACGGCCGGTTCATGACCCAGTTCCCAGCACGAGAGTCTGTCCTGGACATTGTGAAGTCAGTCAGTGTGGCTGGGGATGCCTATATTCATCAAATCAAACTACAGAGACAAGTGGTATGGCCAACTATGCATTGTTATCTCCCTTTAGCTGCACAACTTGCAAGAGCTGGCAAATAGAACTGTCATATTGGTCACATGAAAATGTGTCCTTGAAGAAATATAACAGAGGGGATGGAAAAGAAAATTTTGGAATATTTTTCAAATTAAATATTTTAATAAGGAAGCAACAAGACAAAATATAGATGTACAAATATAGTTTGCTCCCATCTCACATCAGAACTATTCTGTAGCATGAAACAATGATAATAATTTGCCTTTATACAATATGACTTGTGTATGTATATGACAGTGTGATTTGTGTGTGTATATGACAATATGATGTGTATATGACAATATGATGTGTATGTATATGACATTATGACTTGTGTATGTATATGACAGTGTGACTTGTGTGTGTATATGACATTATGACTTGTGGATGTATATGACAGTGTGACGTGTGTGTATATGACATTATGACTTGTGATGTATATGACAGTGTGACGTGTGTGTATATGACAATATGATGTGTATGTATATGACATTATGACTTGTGGATGTATATAACAGTGTGACTTGTGTGTGTATATGACTTGTGTATGTATATGACATTATGACTTGTGGATGTATATGACAGGAGTGTGACGTGTGTGTATATGACATTATGACTTGTGGATGTATATGACAGTGTGACTTGTGTGTGTATATGACATTATGACTTGTGGATGTATGACAGTGTGACTTGTGTGTGTATATGACATTATGACTTGTGGATGTATATGACATTATGACTTGTGGATGTATATGACAGTGTGACGTGTGTGTATATGACAATAGGACTTGTGTATGCATGTGACATTATGACTTGTGTATGTATATGACGTGTGTGTGTGTGTATATTACAATATGGCTTGTGTGTGTATATGACGTGTATATGGCAATATGACGTGTGTGCGTATGACAATATGACGTGTTTGTGTATGACAATATTGGTTGTGTATGTTTATGACAGGACTTGCGTGTGTATATGACAATATGACTAGTGTGTGTGTGTATGACAATATGAGGCGTGTTGCATATGGCAATATGACTTGTGTATGTGCCTCAGTTGGTTAGCGCGCTAGTGCAGCGTAGTGACCCGGGATCACCAATGCCGTCGCTGTGAGTTCAAGTCCAGCTCATGCTGGCTCCCTTTCCGGCCCTACGTAGGAAGGTCTGGCAGCAATCTGCCGATGGTCATGGGTTTCCACTGGGTTCTGCCTGGTTTTCTTCACCATAATGCCTGGCCGCCGTCATATAAGTGAAATATTCTTGAGTACAGCGTAAAACACCAATCAAATAAATAAAATGTGTGTGTATATGACAATGTGACTTGTGTGTATGACAATATGACTTGTGTGTGTGTATGACACTATGACGTGTGTGTATATGACAATGTGACTTGTGTGTATGGACAATATGACGTGTGTGTATATGATATATACCGTGTGTATGTATGACAATATGAGTTGTGTGTGTGTATGACAATATGACGTGTGTGTATGACAATGACGTGTGTGTGTGGCAGTATCACCTGTGTGTGTATGACAATATTACTTGTGTGTGTGTATGACAATATGACGTGTGTATATATGACAGTGTGACGTGTGTGTATATGATATGACAGTGTGACTTGTGTGTGTATATGACAAAATGACTGACTTGTGTGTATATGACATTATGGTGTGTGTATATATGACAATATGACGTGTGTATATGACAATATGACTGACGTGTGTGTATATCACAATATGGCGTGTGTATGTGTGTGTGTATAACAATGTGGGTTGTGTGTGTGTGTATGACAATGATGTGTGTGTGTATGACAGTGACTTGTGTATGTATATGACAGTATTGCTTGTGTGTGTATACAATGTAACGTGTGTGTGTATGACAATATGACGTGTGTGTATGACAATATGACTTGTGTGTGTGTATGACAATATGACTTGTGTGTGTGTATGACAGTATGATGTGTGTGTATATGACAATATGACTTGTGTTTGTATGACGTGTGTGTATATGACATGTGTGTGTGTGTATGACACTATGACTTGTGTGTATGACACTATGACTTGTGTATGTATATGACACTATGCCTTGTCCATGTATATGACAATATGCAATATCTGATGAAGTATTTTTTCTTTGCCCAGGTTCTCCCTCATTTTGAGAGAATACCAGGACATATCAATGAGAATCACTGGATCAGTTTTACTGGAACCATTACCAAGCAGTCAACAGAGTACGTAAAACACACTGTGACAGCTTATTTGGTCTCTTCCACACTCTCACTCTATGGGGCCTAGCTAGGTGACATGAAGAGATCCAAGGTGTGGCCGTTTTACACAGCCTAAAGCTCTTTGAAGGTCACTTAATTGTCTTTAAACAGTATGAATGTACATATCTCTGTGTTATATGGGGGGAGGTTTTTGATAATGTGCCAAAGTCTGTGGTTTACACCACCTTCCTCCACCCATAAAACTGAACACTGTAGAAGTGAAAGACTCTTCAATAATTAATTTATTAGTGAAGTTCTTGCCTATAGGCTATCTTGATCAGACAGACAGTATTTGTCAAGTTTAGTCTGAACATAATCAAGCGACATACAGAACAGCCGGATCCTGGCCACGTATATGTTGTTCCCATCATGGCTGGACAGTACTGCACCCACGGTCCAGTTGTCATATGCCAACCCTGATCCACACCCTACTGCCACCCTGATACAATTGTATGCCCATGGTGGGACCATCATGGGCGTAGCATCCTGCCACCCTGATCAAATTTTGTTACTGTTCATACTGTGTTGTTACAAGCTTATTTATCCAGGAAATCCGTTGTGTCTTGATAAGAAGTATTTTTTGCTGCTCGAAAATTTCCTGCAAAATTCAAGCCTATACCACCAGTGTGTGTAGCCTACTACTGGGGACTATTGTGCACGCCCGCACCAAGTCTATAGCACCAGTGTTTGTAGCCTACTACTGGGGACTATTGTGCACGCACACACCCAGTCTATAGCACCAGTGTTTGTAGCCTACTACCAGGGACTATTGTGCATGCCCGCACCAAGTCTATGGCACTTCTATTAGCCTATTTCTGGGGACTATTGTGCACGCGCACACCCAGTCTGTAGCAGCACTGTATGTAGCCTACTACTGGGGACTATTGTGCACGCGCACACCCAGTCTGTAGCAGCACTGTATGTAGCCTACTACTGGGGACTATTGTGCACGCACACACCCAGTCTGTAGCAGCACTGTTTGTAGCCTACTACTGGGGACTATTGTGCACGCACACACCCAGTCTGTAGCAGCACTGTTTGTAGCCTACTACTGGGGACTATTGTGCACGCACACAAACAGTCTGTAGCAGCACTGTATGTAGCCTACTACTGGGGACTATTGTGCACACACACACCCAGTCTGTAGCAGCACTGTTTGTAGCCTACTACTGGGGACTATTGTGCACGCACACACCCAGTCTGTAGCAGCACTGTTTGTAGCCTACTACTGGGGACTATTGTGCACGCACACACCCAGTCTGTGTCAGCAGTGTTTGTAGCCTATTACTGGGGACTATTGTGCAAGCACACACCAAGCATATAGCACCAGTGTTTGTAGCCTACTACTGGGGACTATTGTGCACGTGCACACCGAGTTTGTAGCCTACTATTGGGGAATATTGTGCAAGCACACACTGAGCATATAGCACAAGTGTTTGTAGCCTACTACTGGGGAATATTGTGCAAGCACACACTGAGCATATAGCACAAGTGTTTGTAGCCTACTACTGGGGACTATTGTGCACGCACACACCCAGTCTGTAGCAGCACTGTTTGTAGCCTACTACTGGGGACTATTGTGCACGCACACACCCAGTCTGTGTCAGCAGTGTTTGTAGCCTATTACTGGGGACTATTGTGCAAGCACACACCAAGCATATAGCACCAGTGTTTGTAGCCTACTACTGGGGACTATTGTGCACGTGCACACCGAGTTTGTAGCCTACTATTGGGGAATATTGTGCAAGCACACACTGAGCATATAGCACAAGTGTTTGTAGCCTACTACTGGGGAATATTGTGCATGCACTCACTGAATCTATAGCACCAGTGTTTGTAGCCTACTACTGGGGACTAATGTGCACGCTCACACCAAGTCTGTAGCACCAATGTTTGTAGCCTACTATTGGGGACTATTGTGCATGCACACACGGAGCATATAGCAGCAGTGTTTGTAGCCTACTAGTGGAGACCGTTGTGCATGTACACACCAAGCATATAGCACCAGTGTGTGTAGCCTACTACTGGGGACTATTGTGCACGCGCACACCCAGTCTGTAGCAGCACTGTATGTAGCCTACTACTGGGGACTATTGTGCACGCACACACCCAGTCTGTAGCAGCACTGTATGTAGCCTACTACTGGGGACTATTGTGCACACACACACCCAGTCTGTAGCAGCACTGTTTGTAGCCTACTACTGGGGACTATTGTGCACGCACACAAACAGTCTGTAGCAGCACTGTTTGTAGCCTACTACTGGGGACTATTGTGCACGCACACACCCAGTCTGTAGCAGCACTGTTTGTAGCCTACTACTGGGGACTATTGTGCAAGCACACAAACAGTCTGTAGCAGCACTGTTTGTAGCCTACTACTGGGGACTATTGTGCACGCACACACCCAGTCTGTAGCAGCACTGTTTGTAGCCTACTACTGGGGACTATTGTGCATGCACACACCCAGTCTGTAGCAGCACTGTTTGTAGCCTACTACTGGGGACTATTGTGCAAGCCCCAGTCTGTAGCAGCACTGTTTGTAGTCTACTTCTGGGGGCTATTGTCCACGAACACCAAGCATAAATAATACAATGTAGATTTTAAACTTACACACTTGTACAGATTGAGTACATAGGCAAATGATGCTATGACATTACTATTACCTACAATAAATAATCTGTAGATATCTAAATTGTTACATGGTTGTGGAGTTCTTGCCCCAAGAACATACTCATGCATGTAGCAGTTATGTTGATGTCACATAATCATGTGTCGTGGAATGTTGTAAAATGATACTGGGATCATCCAGCCACGATGGTGCAATTGTGGTGCCATGATACATTTAATTCTTACCAGATTGTACGCCCCCTTAACGTACAATGGAACAAGGACACTGTATGGGCCTACCGTATGCCGACTGTGGAACTGTGATGGGCGTAGGATATTAACCTGGCATAACACTGTGCTGTAGGCCGTAGTTGAGAAATTATGTAGCTAGGTCTAATTATATATTGTGTTTATAAAAAATGTAGAATCTGAATGATTGGACAGTTGGGTAGATAGTGGCATTTATGAGGTTCTGGCAGCCACTGCTGCCGTCACCAGATAAAACACACATTCATCAGCTCAGCAACACATCCATGTGCAAAAGTGCCAAATAGTCCAGTGTGTTTTGGTTATAATTAAACATGAACCATAGTGGAATATGTTCAAAAAATGGATTTGCATGGTGTTGGTTGTGTTACTAAGATGTACTGAAATCTAGAGGCACATACAGACTAATGGATTTGTTCCCTGTTTTTATTACAGGTTCTCTGTAAACCTGCAGTGTGGAGAGGATGACAGTTCTGACATCGCCCTTCACTTCAACCCGCGCATTGCGGACCAGCAGGTGGTGCGCAACTCCAAGCAAAATGGCGATTGGCAGGATGAAGAGAACGACCAACCGGAATTCCCGTTCCAGCACAAGGATTTCTTTGAAATAATCTTGTGTGTTCAACATGATACAATTAGGGTAACTACACTTCAGCTCAAATCAACCTTCATCGTAGAGATTGTAAAATTCATTACACACACTTCTACGGTCTGGTAAACTGCATGACATACACTTACGTGACCTGGTAAACTCCTTGACATACAGTTCTGTGGCCTGGTAAAGTGCATGACATACACTTCTGTGACCTGGTAAACTGCATGACTTAAATTTATGTGACCTGATAAAATGCATGGCACACACTTATGTGACCTGGTAAACTCCCTAACATACACTTCTGTGGCCTGGTAAACTGCATGACATACACTTCTGTGGCCTGGTAAACTGCATGACATACACTTCTGTGGCCTGGTAAACTGCATGACGTACACTTCTGTGGTATGGCAGCAACCTGCAGGTGGTCGTGCATTTCTCTCAGGCTATGCCTGGTTTCCTCTCACCATAATTCTGGATGCCGTATAAGTAAAATACGTAAGTACGACGTAAAACACCAATCAAATAAATAAATAAACACCTGCATGACGTACACTTCTGTGGTCTGGTAAACTGCATGCGTAGCCTTCTGTGGCTTGGTAAACTTCATGACGTACAGTTCTGTGGCCTGGTAAAGTGCATGACATACACTTCTGTGATCTGGTAAACTGCATGACGTAAATTTATGTGAACTGGTAAACTACCTGATGTATACTTCAGTGACCTGGTAAACTTCCTGACATACACTTCTGTGGCCTGGTAAACTGCATGACATACACTTCAATGACCTTGTAAGCTCCATGACGTACACTTGCAGCCAGTTAAGTGCATAATGTACATTTCTGCAGCCAGGTCAAGTCCCCAAGGTATACATGTATGTTTTTTAGTCCAGTTAAAATGTATTTCATAAACTTCTTTCTGTGACCAGGTAAATACAAAATATAAACTTCTGTGGCCAGGTAGAATGCATGATCTATCATCAACACTTCTGTGGCAAAGTGGTTAGATTGTTCAGTTTGCATATTTAACATGAGACTTGCACAGATTTATATCTTTCCTAATGGTTTAAACTTTGTAGTCTTGATAATTCTTACCTTGTAGGTTTAGATTAGGGAGATAAAGGTGTCCATCTATATAAGTCCGATTGTCATAGAAGTAAAAAATATTCTTAGTCTGTATGGTAAGCATCATGTCTGGTATCTTCAACATTGCCATTTAGTGAAGCACTATAAAAAATATACTGTCAATGAAACTGGTCTACTTGTGAAACGATGGCTGACCACAATAATGCTGCAAACTAGTTTATATTCCTATTGAATAAACTACGGGAATAGTGTTTACATGAAGAAACATGCATAGCTCTGCATTTGGGTTGGAACTCATTGTACCATTCTAAACTCTGTGGACATTGATAGTTGTTATTTCCAGGGTACATCCTTCAAGACATAATTGGCTCATTTAACATATGTTTGTCATACATTTTCCAGTTTAAAGTGTGTGAAGTTAAAGATCCCAAATAAGTAAATAAGTATGTCTAATTTCTTAAGCCTTTTGTCTGAGAAACTTGAGATTCTTGGACTTTTTTGGAAATTAAGAGTACTTGAACATCCAAGTTTTTTGATTCTATGTGTTGTTATTTTTATGGTATAATTTGCATTATGAAACATGGATGCTATCATACATACAGAATGAGCATCATGTTGGTTTATCTGAAATTACTGAATTCTTGTTTTTTTCTTGTTTTTTTTTTTAAGACCTTTGTAAATGGCCGCAACTTTGTGAACTTTGATCATCGCTTAAACAAAGACCAAATTTGCCATGTGATGACAAGAGGAAATGCTAACTTCTTCCAACCGGAGTTCTTCTAGACTGAATTACCAGGACTATCAGGTGAGCTTCTAATTGTAGCAGATAATAGCCACAGTAGTCGTAATGGCCAGGGGAGGGTGTGGTCACTATTGGACCTGTGATCATCTGCATTGTTGTGTGACTATGCAATGGTTTGTTGAGTTCTTGCAGCTTTAGGGCTTGGTATTAAGAGGGTTGGGGGGCCACCGTGGGTCCCCTGGTTAGCATGCTAATGCAGCGTGATAACCTTGGAGCCTTTCACCAATGTCTTCGCTACGAGTTCAAATCCAGCTCATGCTGGCTCCTCTCTGACAATATGTTGGAAGGTCTGTCAGAAACCTTCGGATGGTCATATGGTTTTCCCCATACTCTGCTCGGTGTTCTCTCACCATAATATTGGCCGCAGTCACATGAGTGAAAAAGTCAGCATAAAACACCAATCAAATAAACAAATAAATAAATAAATTTAGAAAGTATGAACTGGTCAAAGAAAATTACAGCATATTGTAAGAGTAGATGAAGAAAGTAAAGCACAGTGAAATTGCTGTAAGAAAAGTATAGCACAAACATGACTACCAAAAATACTGCAGTGTGAATAAAATACAGCACACAGAGAAAGTTTGTGGTAAAGTATAGCACATACTATAAGGTTTTAGTGAGAAAATTACTGCACACTTACCTGTTAAGTCCAGAGTATAAGTATTAGTAAAAGCCTAGAAGTCAGTAAGCTGTGAACACCACACACTGTAAGACCTTTGTATAATGAAGTATGGAACACTTATAGTAAGAATGTCATAAAACAACATACTGTATAGCACACAGTGTCTTGAAAGAAAAGTACAGCACCTACAGTGGAATGCAGCAAATATGTACAGCACACGGCACTGATTTTAGCAAAAAAAAAAAAGCACTACACATGGTAAGAAAATCACACCACTCACATTACAAATACAGTAAGAAAAATGCTACATTTACAGTGATATTGATATAAGACATGAGATTGATGCAAGACTGATGTGACACACAAGGGTGTTATAATAAGGAAAGTAGCGTACACTAAATAAAGCACAGACAATGAGATTGCGGTAAAAATAAAGCATAGCACGCTCCAGCAATAGATAAATATTCTCATCCCTAGTTGTTCATATCCTGTCAGTCTGACATCATCCAGCAGCAAAATTATCAGCTGAACGATAACAACTAATAATAGGGCTTCAAGAATACTGCTCTGTCATAAGCTATGTTTATCTCTTCAGTTAAAACATGTATAATGTAAATGTGTAAATTTTCCACTAGGTTTACAGTATGATTATCTCCCTTGAGTGGTTCGTGAAAATTTTACTTTTGAGTGGATATGTTCACATGTAGACGTCATTGGGCCGATTATCTCCCTTGTGCTGTTCAATGACAATTTTTCCTCTGTATTTTACAGATGTATAGCAAAAGACTGTTGTGAGAAGCTGGGAAAAATGGAGGCTTAGTTTATTGATGGAAAAGAACTTTTCTTTGGAAATTGCTTTAGCAGACTTGAGCTGGAAAACAGTTACAGCCCTGGCATGCGTAACAGTTGACAAACTGTACTTTAGTAAAATTTGCTTTGTTACAGGGAAAACTATGTGTAGTGTGATATGAAATGGAACCAACATCAGCAATACATGTAAGATCGGCACATTTTACCCAGTTCATATGACTTTATGGTTCTGTGCTATAGAGTTTTTCTATAATCATGAACACATACATGCAATATTGTTTCGTTTGTTTTTCGTCTATCTACTGATACAGTTGGTCGTGTTATATATGCGCGTTAAAACTTGTGGCTGGTGATGTAATTACTGATTTAAGCACCATTTAATATCAGCACTGTTTTTAGAACTATGAGTAAGTGAGCATACACGTAGATCCACAACTGATCAAGCTGATAATGTGGGGTCAAGTCATTGTAATCAGTTGATGAGTGGTATACATTTTTTCCTTTTGCATTTTATGCGTAGCCAATACTGTATTTTGTATCAATACGTTGATCTTGTTCAGGCTGCTGTATAGTGAAGGCGATCATGAAATATGCTAATTTCAACTGTTATGTAGAATGTAGTGTTTTTAATTATGGTGGTGCCCTCTGTATTAGGTTAAAGGTTCAGATAGCCTTATCTTAGCATGTTTAAAGTCTTGTATGTTTAGAATGAAAGTGTGTGTTAAAAAAAGAACTTTGTGCCTGGAATCTCTATGAACTTCCTCTTTTGTTATGCTTAAAGGTACAGTGATTAACTGAAAAAAAGATGTTTTTCTAAAACTTTCTGTGATATACATTTAGTGATGTCTACAAGTTGAGGGATTCACATGTATATGTAATTATATACATACGTAAGTAACTTTATTGTCTGAAGAAACTTTCTGGAAGAATCTTGTTTCTGTTTTACTGATATATGTCCTGAATGTTACATTGGTGCTAAGGTGTTTAGTGACATGTATTTAACTTTTTTGCTTTCATTTACTTTTTTATTGTGGTTACTTATTTTTGAGAATTCCTAGATGTGCTTAGGGCATTTTTTCACCCTGTGTATCCTCTTTACTATAAAATACTCGTCGGACAACCCTTTTGCACTGTTGTTGATCTTTATGTCCTTCAAGTTCAACAGACATATAGATGCTTTTTGTTACTCTTATTTTTTATGCTTTGTGTACTCTCTTATAAATACAGCTTACAAAACCAGATTATTTTGTGTATTCTGCTTTGTTGTATTATTAAAAGTTCCCTTAATGTATAACATCATGAAGCAATCTTCTAAGAAAAACAAGTGTGAAGGAAAGAAAAGAAGTAGCCAAGAAACAAACCTTTTATTTCTCACTTCAAACTATATTAGATTTGTCTTTCACATTCGCACGCCAAGCATCATGTTCAATTTACTAATTAGCAAAAAAGTAAATGTAAGAATTCTTTTTCACATTATGGATTAAATACGAACCGTCACCAGCATAGTTGAAGGGTTTTCTTCATCAATTTCAAAATTGTATTCCTTGTTTTTACGTTGGCAGGATGTTTCAGGAAAGAAAAAAAAACACACAAAAAAACAGGGACAATCTTTAACCTGGTATAGACAGCCTCAGTTTGGTTCTGTAGAGCTAATACCAGTGAGGTCGCGTGCGCGGTGACATACATATCATATACACCAGAGTTAATCGTGTATACCTCGCGAGGTGCATTGGTTTCCCTCCAGATTCCTTCGCCTGTATACGTGGTTATGCATTAGTGTCCCCAAATTGATATAAAATTTGTACCAGTCTTCGGCCTTGGTAGCTGTATAGCATACCGCTCCGGTACAGGTAATTTTCATGTCGAGCAGGCCTTGTTGTAGTATACGATTTACTCATTTCTTTCTCATATGTAATAATGTCGATCGTCTTAGAATACGTATGTGCGTGTTTGAACATTATTTGTGACCGATTGGAAACGTAGAAATGGCTGGTAAGGTAGAAACGCGGGGCCTGTTCCGCAAAGAGATTTTGAGATGTCCAAAACTTTACCGATTCTCTTCATAACATATCTTAGCATTTGAAGCGGAAAGGTCAAATTTGGCTGGAAGTAATGAAAATTTTGTCTGTTTGATGCATGTATTGAAGATCGTAATCTGGAATACAATTTTGGGCCAAAAACCGAAATCACTTTGTGAAACGGGTCATAGCCAATTAAAATCTTGATACCATCACTGGTTGACGCTCAGCGTAAAGGTGCTGTCACACGGCGCGGCTTGTAGGAACGAACTAATCGAATAAAAAATACCCCCAACGCTATTATTGTATACGATATGACTTAAATTCAACAAATCGCTCGGTGTGCACGCGATTTGGGGAATAGCGCAGTACTAGTTTCATTCGGTTAGTGGGATTCGACAAGTTGAATGGACAAATCGCAACGTGTAAACGCCTTGGTGGGGAAGGGCTACGCTGATAACCTTCTGGCTGACATAATCGGCATGGGAGCACGTGTATATGAAAGTATATGTATATTGGGGGAAAAGGCCTGCCATACAAAGACGGAATGTCGTGGTGTACGACAAAAACCCAAGCAAATATGTAATCAAACAATTACAGGGTATGCAGTTCCCAACATTAGTGAAAGAGAGACAAAATTGGCTAACGTGCCACATCTTTATGGCGCTGACATTTTGGATATGAACTGCAAGCTAAATATGTAGCATAATGACATTTTGGATGTACAATGTGCCAGCCAAGTATGTATAGCATCATATGACATATTGTGCTCTTACAGCATTTTCGGGTCTGGTTGGCCCGATTGCACACAATATTTGCAGTAGCTGACTCGAGCGGCACGATGAAACCAACTAGTGATATTATAGCATTACAAGCATTTGTTATATATAACCTAAGGGAAAATTAACAGGAGGTGGGTTTAAACTCATTGCTCCATGCTGAAGTTCTTTATTTATTTATTTGATGGGTGTTTTACGCCGTACTCAAGAATATTTTCGGCGGCCAGCATTATGGTGGGAGGAAACCGGGCATAGCCCGGGGGAAACCCACGACCATCCGCAGGTTGTTGGCAGACCTTCCCACGTACGGCCGGAGAGGAAGCCAGCATGAGATGGACTTGAACTCACAGCGACCGCATTGGTGAAAGGCTCCCAGGTCATTACGCTGCGCTAGCGCGCTAACCAACTGAGCCACGGAGGCCCCCTGAAGTTCTTTAGATGTAGATCTTCACCAAAATACATGTGTTTTAAAAGGGTACAGAAGGTGTGTTTCAAGGTGAAGGTCAAGCTTGATAGGATACATATCTTAATAATTCTAATCTCTAAAATTGTGTCTCTCACTATTTTTAATTTGGATGCTGGGTAGGTAATTAATGACAATTTCATTGACATAACCCACTATATATATGTTAATAAGCACAACTGCCGCAAGTAAAATGCCGAAAAATAAAATAAATCGGTCACTCGGCAGCCCTTTTAGCTCGCTTAAAATTAATACAAAATTGCTATGGAAAACTGAATTTGGTAATTTTTTGATACCTTGCTACGTTTTAAACTAACACACCCTCTGCATACTGTATACAGTTTTAACAGAATGGGCATTACCATCAAACCAATTCAGATTTTGCAACGGCTATCTTTTTTTTTACACCAATGGATTCTGTAGTTTATTTTTAGTTTATAAACCCGTGCATCTGTACATTCTTTGGCGTAAATCAACCTAGGACTGCGTTTAATTTCTTTAGTCCATTTGGATATTTAACACTGTAAAATAGACGACAAAAGCAAAAAGCATGTCAGCGTTGTCTTTTTTCTTAGTAATTCTTCGCACATTCTAGACAGACTAGCCGTGAGTTCGCGTCTCACACGAGCCAGTATTTTCACTGACGTAGAGATAGATGTTTCAATGTCGGAATATAAATACATGATTCTTCATACAGTTTGGGGTCACAACCGAGGCGTGAGTTAATTCCTAATCTTGGACATGGCATTTCTAGATTCCCCTGTTTCTATTGTTTTTATGCATGGCCTTGGTGGAAATTTCGGGCCGATGATTGGTCTTGTTTGTGTTATCTCGCATGAAGTTCGTTGGGCCTTCCGCCAGCAGGACTCCTTATACCTAGAACAGTTTGCCTTTAACTTGTTATAAATATCGATGCTTGAAACTCTAAACGGTTCCTTCACGGTGTCTGTGTGGTCTTGCATGAATTTCGTGGAAGATGACTTTCCCGCCAGCAGGACTCCTCATACCTGGAACAACTTGCCAATAACTCGCTAAATGTCGATGATTTGCTCTGTACAGCGTCCGGTTCTTCCACACCTGAAAATATAATCGTCAGTAAAACGACAAACAAATAAAGAAATAAAACACCGGTTTGGTTAAAATACAATGGTTTTAAGGCTTTTTGCAAATTATATACATATATCACGGGACTCATCCGAGTGAACTTAATTTTTTTTGTTCTGTAGGATCAAGGTCACGCATATAAGTGGCGATGAGTATTGTTATTTGTTTTATTATAAACCACGTGAACCTACACTCAAGATACAACAAAGACGTCCTACGTGAAGTACTATTGATACAGCTTTATGTTTATGTGACATATAGGCCAAAAGCAAAAACCGAGTTTGTGGATTTGTGTACAAGTTCTCTGACTCATCGTTTCAGTGCATTTAAACATTTTAAATATGTCTATTTCGCCCTTGGTTGTTGTCCGTAAGCGACATGGATTTGTCATCTCTCCTAGCGAAAAATACTCCTTAAACCTATTGTAAAATGTGTCATGTTTAATTTTGAAATTAGGTGTCGTCAACTATCGCTTTGATCGGACAAAGAAACACATGTTGTTGGTGGAAACACAGTTACCGACCAAGCGGCAGCGCTGTACATGCTTTATCCAATCAGTGATAGCCGTTGGCTTGTGAAGGCACCAATTGGCTGTTCTGATTTTTTTCACCGGCGACATCAGGCATCGTCCATGAGACATGAACCAGCTGTTAACAGTCAAGTGCATTTACACTACACTAGTTACCGGTGTGCACATGTAGAGAATTTAGTGCTTGGTTTCAACAGTATGATATTGAAATGTTTACACCTTCTTGACTGGGTGAAGTTATAGGTGTTCATAGCTGTCAATTGCCCCTTCATAAGGCATGAACCATGCATTCCCCATCCCCACACAGCCAGCTTAATTCACAGTATAATTAATTGCTTCAAGTTTAACATAGCATTTGGAAGCTGTTCAACCCAGAGCATTTTACCGGTTATCTAACGTATTCCAAGCCTTGAGCCATACGATCCCGAGGTTCGACCTTCCGTCATGTGGAACGTGATGCCAAATTGGGTAATTGTTCATTTCACCTGTCAGTTACTCTCACACAAAGCTGCCTGCCAACGGCATGGACGTTCAATTCAGTTAATACAGAGATATGAAAGCTAGCGAGGAAGAGGGTGTTACAGCACGCATATATGTACACAGCCCTCCTTTTGCGCGTTTGGTTTGCACACAACGCCCATGTCAACTTTCATTGGCACTTTTCCTCATGACCGAATGCCCACATATATCATTATCTAATTTCGTAGTTGGCGAATGAAATGTGACATCCTCTTCACGCTGTCCATCAACGCGAAGATATCTGCACAATCAAATTTAAGTTATCATACATACATGCACATATCGCCAGATGTTAAAAATCAATTTCTTTATATCCTCACCTTTTGTCAAGAATATGTAACGATGCGCATGTTTACTTCGATAAGCGCTAGAAAGTCGATGATATATATCAAGCCGTATCACATTAAGACCGATGAAAAGCTTGACATACATACATTTGATAAGCATATTTTTGTCTGTGTATACATTGTGTCAGTATATAAGATGGAGCTTCAACGATTTTAGTACACTGTGAAATGTGCGCGGCTGCTTATGCGTATTTCACAATTGACATCACTTATTACCGTTGGTATCTTGGTTTAATCGTTATAATTTTTTTTCAAATTGTGACTAAAACCCTGTATCAATAGCACATGAACGATCAAGAATAATGAAATACGAAATCATACCGGAGGCTCGAAAATCAGCGAAACACCATGCAGTAAATAAATACATGTAAGTGAAAATGTTTTCCCATATAGATGGAGTGTAGCTTTCAATGTTAGTCAATATCGATTGCTTATTTAGCGATTATTTCGTGTCATTTTCAGTGCATGTTAGCTGTAATTAACACAGCTGTATCAGTCTTCTGGGTTTCGATATTTTCATTGTAGAGGTCACGAGTCTTGCAATTATCGTTGAACAAAGTTCAAACCAGAAACATCAGCGACTGTGCAATTATGAAAATAGAAGACAAACTCGCGTTTTGAACCCGTGACTAAGTCTCGCAGTTTCCTTACGGCTGCAACGATATCTCTATATGATTTTGACAAGCTAGGCACACGTTCTACACTAATGTTTTTATTGTTCTGACCATCTATAACAAACCTTTCTTCGTAAATCTATTTTCAACAAGTTACTTTTAAAATCCTAGCGCCATTGTGTATAGGATAAGCTAGAAAATGTCATTTGTGTGAAGTAAATTAATAAAAAAATGCATGTGTATTTTCATGCATACCACTACTCAAAAATATTTCACTTACACGACGGCGGCCAGCATTATGGTGGAAGGAAATCGGGTAGAGCCCGGGGGAAACCCACGCCCATCCGCAGGTTGCTGGAAGACCTTCCATTAGTGAAATTGACATATATGTGATGTGACTATAATGTGAGATCATATATAATTTTATCTACCTATAAATACAATACGCCATGTGTTTGACTTTCATTTTGTTTTCTTGGCATGGATCAGAGTCTACACGGAGTTGTCTACGTATGTACATTCATACACACAAGCATATGTGTCATGTATACTGAGAATACTCGTAGAACATTCTAGGTTTCTTACCTAGATCGTTTCGCGGAATGATGATTCACGTTTGTGGAGAATTAAGAACACGCTTAGTCACTATGAAAAAACTTCGGTAAAAATCAATACAGTCTAATACATATACCGTGGTTAGTAGTTACTACCAACTATTGTTAGGATTATGTTTCATTTAAAAAGGCTGACCCCAAAGCAGATCTTATTCAGGCATGACTCGAACAGAACCTGAATCATGGGCTCTAATAAACGCCTGTTGTCTAATGATTTATTGATATTTGCACCAGTTTTTCACTTTTACAACGGCGGTCTTTTATGGGTTCTTAGCAAACCTCCAGACTTAAATGTGCATCTAGGAAATAACCCAGTTAAAGGTTTGTCGCAAGGTTCGGCACTTAGGTACTGTTTGGGCTGTTTGACTGTTTTTTTTTTTTAATATATTTTTATTATTTATTTATTTTATTTATTTTGTCAAGACGCTGTTTTAAACACACCTATATAAATATATGCCCTTGTAGTTACAGAAGTGCTGTGCGTTGTCACATCGACGTTTTGACGTGGCCTGAAATTAACACGGATAGCCCATAATTATATGAATACCTCTGTCCGGCCTACAAGGAAAAAAATAAAAATGAACATGCTAGTATAAAGATATTCATATTTGTATATCACATAGATGTTTTCGGTGTATGTTATGCCCACGCATTTGTTTTTCGCAGCCTATAATTATTTAAAATGATTGATCATTAAAGGTCATTCTCCTGAACTCTGGCTTTTATACTTTAATACATTTGCTACACGGGCAACACTCAAGTACCCAACAATTAAATCTACAGCACATTTAACATGGTGACCTACATATTTAATTGCTACACAAATTATTTACGGGACTTATTCCCAAATGTGTGTATATATATATATATATATATATATATATATATATATATATATATATATATATACACTGTCAACACTTTGATTATGTATGTTTTCACAGATGTTATGAAATCATTTTGAATATTTGGTTCTGAGAAGGTAACACGACTCATAGCGGACGTGTCCAGACCTGTCTGTGGAAATCACCTGTGCCATAGGGATTCCCCTAATCTACATAGCTTCACATGTTTATCGGGCGACGTATTCCAGGCTGATGATCACACCGCGCTCAATTTCAAAACGTAACTTGTAACCAAGTTTTCTGCGGTATCTGTGCCTGTTACAGAAATAGACAAGACAATACTTTGGCAAGAGTTTCAACTGGCCTACTTTGAGGAAAGAGCCGTTCCAAATTATCTACAGGGGGGTGAGGTAAGGTGGGTTTCTGTCATCTATCACAGCTGTTCAGCGCGGACAAGGCCAGGTAGGTCAGCCGACCTGACTAGGCGTTGCATATAAGTACGACGAAGTGCGAACGTCGTATCACACAGCGCGTAGAGCTTGACAAGATAGGATATCTCTACACCTTTACAATACCAGTCATCATGCTGAACGGAGTTTACACCCCCATACCTAGAGGAGCTGGCCGAAGGGGAGCCGGCCGAAGGGGAGCCGGCCTGGGCACAACTGGAGGGTGACACCCTCGCTGTTCTACGACCAGGAAAAACCCAGGCTGGAGCTCAAATCCGAGCCGTGTTTTGATGACGATTATGGCAACATTGATACATGACGAAGAACTCCTTAGACTTGGCCAAAACGCCGAAGAAAACTGGCAATCTTCTACCGTTGATTAAAGAAGAATTAAAATGTAAAATCCAAGCCAAACGATTAGCGGCTGGTCAAGAAGAACTAGACATCCACGAGTCCAAACCCAAAGTCAATCAGGTGAGTGTTGCCTCTTTCTGGCCAGGTATATATTTGTTTTATACATTATGTTTTTGTGGACGCACTTTCACGTACTTTTACCTTTTTTTTTCAACTCACAGTTGAGGTATCCTCCTACAGTTAGAAATGCCACAGTTAGACGCAAATATTGTCTTGATTAGCACTTTATCAACGAAAAGCGGTTAATATTGACCCACTTCGTATAAAATAATTTTTTTCACACTCATCGTAATTCTGGTCATTAACCTAATCCTGATGTTTTTTTTTTTCAATACCACCTTGATAATTCCTTTTAATGAAACTTTGAAATCTAAGCTATGGAGAAAAAATTATGTCTATTGAAACTTTTATATGTCATCCGTGTAATGATTTTAGTATAACAGTGTTCATGCTTGATGGATTTGCCTTGTATGACTTAGTGATTGTTAATTAAGACTTATTAACATACAAACTTCGATTTACCCGCTTACCCAGAAAGGCAGAAATTTTATGTGACGCACACGAATTCGACCTTCTATGTCTGGTTTATTCAGTGGAAGTATATAATGACATAACCACCGTTGGCTTGTCATATAAAATCGATTCTGCTTGAAGTAACACTTAATTATTTTATTGTATACCTGCGTTTATTAGACTCAGATGTTATACTGTAACTGTTTTGCCAGTCATGCTAAAGGGTCGTCAGCTGTCAATCACGTCTACATATATATGAGTATGCTTCTTTGTGAAGCTTTAATTCGCTTAAAGCTAATCATAATAGCCTTATGCAATATATGATTTAATCAGCAAAAACGTTATACTGGAACCTTCTATTTTTTGGCCATCAATGGCATAAATTATATGTTATAGATGTATTGACCGTTGTACGTGCATATGCATATTTACACTCGAAAGTGTATGCTGTATTTCTGTAAGGGCAAGAGGCTGAAGTACCTAATTACACCTAATAAAAATTTTGATTAAGTGTGAAAAATGAAACAAAAGTACAGAGAATATGGTGTAAACATTTAATCTCTACCTTAATTATAAGAGAGTGTATTTTGATTTTTTCTTTTAATAATAAATTTCAATTTTGCCGTATTTCAGCTGACTGAAGATGATATACGAAGGCGGGAGACCCGTAAAGCTCAGAATAGACGTGCTGCTCAGCGATATCGTGTTAAACAGCGACGCCTGATCACTACGGACAAACAGTAAAGGCACGGTGGAGACGGAGGGTGGGGTGATGTGGGGCTTGGCTCAATAAATCTGTTTCAGTTCAAAGTATGATAATTAAGTTAATTCGTTGTAATTTTAATCCACGTTAAACAATGAGTAAGTCAGAATGCCATGCAGTAACACAAATAAGCATGAGCAGCTCCCTCAGCAATGAAAGTAGATCACCACTTGTCGTTCACCGTGTGTCACCGCCATGCAATACACATGCTTTTATGGGAGACTATCTGCTGTGTACGTTTTACTTATATCATATCTTTGGGTATACACCTGACGATCCTTTTATTGTGCAATTTCAGGAGAAACAGCGTCTTCGAGTTGGAGAATGCGTCTCTGCTCGCCCAGGTTTCGTCAGCTGCAAGAAGACAAGCAGAGGATATTAGCCATTCTGGAGGACCACAAGAGGCACTGCTGCTCTCCGCGTGAAGCTGTCGTGCCTGACTGGGATGTAGACCCCATCTTTTTCATCAACTGATCGAGAGAGAGAGTATGGGGAAAACCCTTGACACACCCGCCATATAACCGTGTTGCAGCCTACATGTGCAGTCAACAAGCATACGCATGTGCAACTTCCACCATCTGCAGACCAGACACGGCATGCAGCGGCCTTTTGCTATGTATTTTTACACATGTATATGTCGCAAAGAGACCATTGTTCCTGTGTATTTACGTGTACGTATATAGTTTTGAGCGCATTGTCTCTTTTTAAAAATGCGAATGTGTGATATCAGCTCAATGTTGCGCGAGGAAACACCCATTAGGCTGTTTTCCATGCCCTCGATCAAAGTGTAACAATGCAATGGGTTCAGTTTTCCATGCCCTCTGTCAGAGTGTAACAATCCAATGGGCTCTGTTTTCCATGCCCTCGATCAAAGTGTAACAATTCAATGCGCTCAGTTGTCTATGTCCTCGATCAACATGTAACAATGCAGTGAGCTCAGTTTTCCATGCCCTTGCAGTGAGCCAAGCTTATCAATATCACAACACAAAAGGTTATAGACCAACGAATGGGAATAATTTGCACATGACGACATTTGCATTACATGTAACGTTAGTCTCAGTCTTCCAGTCATCAAGTTAGATTTGTTACATCTTACCAGTAAAAGTCCGACGACAGTTTGAGAAATCCACCACCAAGATAATCAGTTTTCCATTTGATCTCATTTTGGCGATGTACATTTTATACAAATCATTTTATTTTAATGACTTGTGCCATCGTATGAAGTTTGACGTGTGAATTTTAAGTTTTTTAAAGAATTATTAGTTTTGTCAAAGGTCAGTGACCTTAATATAACCCATGCAGATCCGTTTCACCCATTCCATTCATTAAAAGAACACAGTCTTAACCATATTTAGGTTTCCTTTTTCTGTGCTATATTACCTCATACAGTTTTTGTATATATACGTACATTTATTATTTGATAGAAAACGGACCTTGTTCAGATCTCAATAACATATCACAAGTCATTGTCTACATGTCTTGGACATGCAGAAGTTTTAATCAAATTAAGGTATTTCTTGTCAGCTTGTAGACATTCTTGTGTAAATTTCACTGGTATTCTTATTAAGTTATAAAATCATTTGCCCACACGAAACATTTTCAGTTGTAACCATTTATACAGACATCGTTCAGTTTTGTATTTTGGTTTTTCAAGGAAGCATCTTTTCTACATAAATATGATATGGTAGAAAGATACATATAAATAGCGCTAAATGTAAATAGCTGTACAACAGACTTTTTAATTAGGTGGAATTATTGTGATTTACACTCATGTATGTGATTACTTCGCATATCTGAAAGTTAGAATTTGAGTGGTAATATTTGCATAGTAGTTTTACGATATTTTTGTAAATTTCATGTTAATATTGTATATATCTGTACATTTGTTTTGTATATGTTGGATGTATATCCATGGTTTGCATCTGTGTCATTTGTATATATATACATAAGCTCTGACCGACCTTCGCTCATGCAGATATTCAAGATAACTGTTTGACAAACAGATATCGATTGATACGATTTGTATATATTCGTATCTATATGCCATCTGACTTTGTATATAACTTTGTGTATAACTGCATGGAGTACAACAGCCGTCTCCAGATAAAAATATACTTATGGACATGTGTGTTTAATATTTTATATCTCTGGAATGGACGCTATTATTTGCAGAACAGATAAAGTGCCTTGTGATATTTTTCGGAAAAGCAATAGACAGTTTTTTGTCCATGTGGAAATCTGACATACATGAATTGCCTGATCTTGTCGGGGATTTCCCTTCTTTGTTCAACCTGGTTAGTTTAATGCGCAGTAAGTGTACAATATGACCTATATGCGACCACTTCAAATTTACATCCCGTTTCACCCTAAATCCGTTTTCATTTTTATAGAGCAATGGTTGTGAAGCACACTACACAATATTGATTTCCATCTAACGTGTGATGAAAACGATGCGGAGGCTTCCTCTTTTGTGTACGGTATTTGTACACTAAATTTTCTCCGTATATTCCCGAAGTTTAAGGCGTTAGATTTAGACTTACTCTAAACTGCAGGGTTTTGTTATATACGGTATTCCATGTGAACCTCGATTTGCTCAAATAAAAATGTGAGTATAAATCAAATGAAAATTATACTGCATATGTGGGTGTTTCTGTTCCTCACCAAATTTAATGAGTCGATGTGGTTTATGTTTGAGCTTTCGTTAACTGAAGAGGGGATTCTAAAGTCGCGTGTTCGAATCCAACTCTTCATCAGATGTAGGCCTATATCATGGTGGGACACTACTTAGCAGAAATCTGAGGTCATTTGTTTAAAAGTAAAACTGGAGTAAAACACCGTCCTTTGTCAGACATCAGCTGAAGCTCATGACTTAAAGTCACAGTCGAATAAGTGGAACCAAACTTCGGTTTCCTATGTCTCGTTTAGTTTCCTACATAGTTGTAACTTAACCGCCATTATGTAAGAGGAATATTCTTATCTTCACTGCGGACAGAAATGAAATAACTAACTAACTAACTAAATAAATAAATAAATAAATAAACGAACCAAAAACCGAATGAAATTAATACAGTGACGGATGGTTATGCATGTAGATGCTTTCACCAGCTGACAAACAGGGTATCGAAAACGGATTACACGGATGTACACAGCCATCACCGCATAAACTCATTGTTCTGTTTATGAATTGAACTAACAAAAAAAAGCGAAAAAAAAAAAACAAACAAACAAAAACACCTGTCCATTTTCTTTTATCCTGTACACATGTATAAGCGTTACTAGCAGAGAGATGGCCATATTGAACTCTGTTGACATAGTAACACGTGACTACTACTACTACAGCAGACGCAAAACTTGACGAGACACGCTCTAGTAACCTTTCCAAGTCTGTTCTAAGTATAGTAACTATCGTCATCTGGGTGTCTTAAGGTTATGAAACACACATGAGACGGGTTTCTTTTTATTTGTTTACAAAAGAGCTGGAGCCGACGCGTGGCTAGTCCGCTGACGATCCAAGCAGCCCGTCTGTCTTCACCTGTGTATAAACAGAGTTAGAGCGTTACCCAGCGACGCGCCTTTGCGGCAAGAGTTGACATGTATAGGGCCCACAAATATATATAATATATATATAAATATCAACGACTCGTGAGTCACTGCAATCAGGCACCCTTTGCACTGTTACACAGGCTTATATACGCAGCTAAATTAACATGCAGTTGTGTTGAAAGGCCTAAAAGGGAAGATGTCGCCACACAAAGAAAATATAGACGAACAAAATAAATTGTTTCCATTCTAACTTAATTTTTTTGTAGCAAATACTCTCAAAAAATAAAAAATAAATAATAATAATCGGTTCAATTTAACTGAAAGTCTGTTTCCTGAGTGATGCTAGAAATTATAGCACACCTATTCTATTAATTCAACATAAAAGACTGTATTAGATTAGAAGGAATCAAGGTGAATATGACACGCTGTTATGTTATAATACAACAATATCACAGAATACATCCTAGCATCTCTCAAAGAACATATTTTGTGTTGAAATTAACAGATTCTTTTTTTCACTGTAAATGCCTGTTTAATTAAAAATCATTAAACGATAATGCATGAGGCATTATGGGGTCAGAGTAAACTAATTAAAGTTTATCAAAAGTTTTTATCTATATCGTATCCCGAAGTAGTATGTATATAAGAATCATTATATGCGCACTTATCTTCCGTCCAGTAGTCGTAGTTATAGACCATCTATTTAAGTAAAATTACACACATATAACGATAGGTCCTATTAGGTATAAAAATAGGTGCAAAAATGAAATTCGAAATAGGTACCATGTACGCTTGTATATGTGTAAATACTATAAGTTGCAATTATATTTTCTTTCGTCACGGCAAGGTGATTGGGACTTGGCCATCGATGGTAGTTTTGTCATTTGGTGTACATGCGGAAATTTTTACGATCTGATTTCATTAAGTTGCCATGTGCAAGATGTTCTGCATTTCAGATTTCTGTCTTGAACTTTTCCATTAATTCCCGCTTCCATTAAGTCAGTTTCCATCCTTCAAGATTCTGTTACGTGCGCGTGTCAGGTTGGTGAGATGCTTGAGAGTCTCTTCTGGTGCGTCAGTATAGAACGAATATAAAGAGATAAGCCCAGGCAAGTTGTTTCTGATTTTGACGTCAGAGAATTTTCATTTGTAGGAATACCCCCCCCCCCCCCCCCCCCCCCCCCCCCCCACACACACACACACTAGAAAAATAAGGCGAAGGTATTCACGGCTGTTCCAATTATGCGTTACCCGGGCTGACTAAATATTTGAATTATCGTAATTTAGCTATAAATTTAGCTTTAGAACATATTTAGCTATATACATTCTGAGTATTTCCCGTTCTCCCGATCTTCTACTTCCTTCCGCCATGATTTTCACAACCATTTTTCTCCCGGATAATGCAAGTGGTTAATATACAAGTATACATCAAATCTAATTTTTTTTTTTCTGGAAAAAAAAATTGAAAAATTAGGACCCTCTTGCACAAAACGTTGTAAATCTATTTTGTTGTAAATTACATCCCATATATAAAGGTGTTATCAGTAACTTCATCACCCCAGGCACTCAAGTTTTCTGTGAAATTCTATAAATTTAAGCTACATTTAAAGAACCGCTCATGCCCAGTCCAGACTTGTATGTCATTATATACACCTACATGGTCGATTTTATCGGGTAGATGTCTTCTGACGATTGGGTCCTACCCTAAACACGTGTCATACACGGGTCATACGCATATTGCTGGAAGACCGCGTAAGATAGGAGAGGAATTAAGCCACAGAGTCTTGAGCTGGGCTTGAACTGATGACACTAGCAGGGCGTTTACCCTTACACATTTAGCCCGATTGTCTAGGTTACCACATATCATATATAAGCACACTGTAATGTAGAGTTATATACAGATAATTACATGAGTAAGGCTTGTAAATGATATCAGCAATGAGTTATGTGATATGTTATCAGAAATTTCGATCCAAGCTGTAAATCTTATTTCTGGAATATATACAAGTAAATACCATATTATGAATATATCGGCCTACCTCTACCACAGTAAGATATTGCCGAAACAAAATCGAAAGTCACCAACACATCAGGCATACATCACGTGATGCGACCCTTTATGTACTTCTGGATATCTTCTTTAAATTACGTGTATAGATTACGAGAATGTATTTTGAACTTTTCGAGATACGCCTCTACAAATACTGTTATATACAATCCGCTCCATATACAGTATAGGGCATGCATTAATTTCTCAGAAATAAGAACAAAGCCTAGCGAATCGGACACCGTACTGTTAGGCTATATGGATGTTAAGTTTGTTAAATTAGGCAAGCCATTATGAAAATTTTCTGTAAATAAAATAAAATGAAAAATAGCACAGATATAGAAATCCGTCACTGATATCCATGTATATACAGTAAGGACGCGGGAATGAATTTCCCTGAATATGTGAATAAAGTGTATTATTTCGAAATTATTTATGTAAAATATATATTAAACGTCCTGAGTGTAGAGTAAAACACTGATCAAGTAATAAAACATTTAAATAAAATGAGGAATAGAGTGTGTGTATATGAAGCCGAGTCTATGACAAACATTCTATGCTTGCCCCCCCCCCCTTCCCTCCTCCAGGTGTGGTATTGCGTTGACAGAAATATGACACACTTCTATAAATGTTTGTTTCATTGAACTCCATGCAATCGAGGACACGGGTGATAAGATAATTTGTCATACACTATAAAATTCCTGGAGTTGAGCCGAAAGTGAACTAAATATTACGATGCATCCAAAGTTAAATACATACAAACATCGAAATACGTTATTTATGATAATGCCTCGAAGTCGGGAGACCCCGGGATCAAACCCTGGTCCGATCATATAGAGGAATTCAAAAATATTACTTGTTGCTTCCTCGCTTGGTACTCAGCACTGATTAGAGGAAGCATGACTTCTGTGACGACAGCACTTCGGCGGCATGGTCTCGCCTACCACAAGAAGACACAATATATCTGCAAACACCGAAAGACTCAACGTCGCATTGTGACTGAAAAATTGTTACGAAATTAAACCTCAAGCATACATACATATACACATATTAAGAATAATGTGATTTTTGACTAATAAAAAATTACGATTATGAAATCAGATTTTATTTTCTTAATTCAAGGAAGTTTTAAATTCAGAACTCAAACTATATCTTAACTATGTCACTACCCTGGCTGTGATTTGTTATGTTACTGGAACGCCATGACGCCCTATCCGTGTCACAGTATATACTGACCCCAGTCCGACTAGTACTTGGCCTATCTCTTAATGCTGATCACAGGGAAGTAACAAACATGCTAGATTTATCACCAACTCGATTCAGTCTTGAACATGACCCCTAGCTTTACGATGACATTCTTACACACATATACTGAGCAGTTTAAAATTATAGGTGACTTTCCATGGTGATGACTAATTATCATGTCTAAGTCAGTTAGTCTGGTGTCTGGTGTAAACTATGTGTTATATGTGTATCTGTGTTTTATGTTATATATAGTAATGTGTGTATCTATGAAATGTGTTATATAAGTAATGTTTGTATCTGTGTTATGTGTGTATATGTAATGTGTTATATATGTAATGATTGTATTTGTGTAATGTGTGTGTCTATGTAATGTGTTATATATAGTAATGTTTTATCCATATAATGCGTTATATGTGTAATGTTTGTATCTGCGTAATGTGTTGTATCTATGTAATGTGCGTATCTATGTGATGTGTTATACATAGTAATGTTTGTATCTGTGTAATGTGTTACATATAGTATTGTTTTATCTATGTGATGTGCTATATGTGTAATATTTGTATCTGTATAATGTGTGTATATGTAATATGTTATATATGTGATGTTTATATCTGTGTAATGTGGGTATCTGTGTAATGTGTATATCTATGTAATGTGTTATATATGTAATATTTGTATCTGCGTAATGTGTGTATCTATGTAATGTGTTATATAAAGTAATGTTTTATCTACGTAATGTGTTATATATGTAATGTTTGTATCTGCTTAATGTGTTGTATCTGTGTAATGTATATGTGTAATGTGTTATATATATAGTACTGTTTGTATCTGCGTAATGTGTGTATTTATGTATTATGTGCGTCTGTATATTCCTGATGTCAACATAACTCACCCCTGTTGATGACAAAGTAAAGCGCATATATGTATTGTGGGTCTCGTATACACTGGTACTTTTCTTCAGCATATATAATACTAAGCTGATCAGTGGCACTCATGGATTTTGAATGGGTAATTCAGATATCATATGACATTCGATGCCAGCAATACTCTCATGACAATGCAATTTACACAAAACGCATGTATACATGTGTATATACATTAGGTTGGGTGTGGCAGCACAGATTGTATATATGTGACATAGGCACCTATACATACAGATGTGTGCAGGTGTATTATGGACTACTATTAGAATGTACGGCAGACAAGATAACCTTACTTAAGATACGAACATGGGCAGAATTCCAGTACAGAATTTTCTCTTTCATTTCAACATGCATGTCAAGTATATCATCATATGCATAGAAATTTGGTTTTAGCAAAACTGTATAACATAATCCAACTATTACTTTCGTCACCACAATAAATAAATGTGGCAAAAGTATAAATACCTTATTACCTCATTAAATAAGTGTGAAGAAATGACGACATAAAGCGGACAACTTTGAGGTGTCTCTGTTTTGTATTTTTTTGTCAGATCCTCCGTTTGTTGCTTTTAAAAATTCACATTCATACATTCATTACACCTGTAATTTACTGGAATGGTATTAAAAGTTGTATTCAAGGATGAAGGTTATTGCTAGGTATAGGTGTGAATAGGGCAATGTTATTGATAAAGGGGATTACCTGATGCTGGGGACTTTCTTTGCGAATACAACCAAAGACATTGCTTTAAAATGTCTACCACAGACTCATCAGGAAAGTCCCTGAGTCGACTGTTTCACAGCTTATATACTTTTCAAGAAAAATTCTTCCTGAACCAGTGAAAAGTTTACCGCCATACACTCGGCTACTTTACGAACATCAGCGCTGTATACATTTTATCTTCCTTGCAGTTAAACACCCTCGTTATTATATTACAGAAAGACTTTTTTCTTTCTTAATACTGATATGTTTAATTGGCATGCATAATATAATTAAAATTCAGACCTTCCGCATAACCTTCGGATACCATTTTATATTGTCTTCCTGGTTCCCAGTATAGATCTATATCGTATTCAAAGAACCAACAAGGTCAAGGCCAAATGCAGATGTGATGGTCATCTCCTTGATAAGCAGACGAGCACAGACCACTGAAAGTCAGACATGTATACAAACTTTCGACTGTGTTGTGTACAATGTGTAAGTTTTTCGTCTTACATGAGAATACAGGGAATTCTACTGAAACTGCTGTGGCATCAGTTATTGGAAAGGCTTAATTTCCTTTATCTTAATTTTGGTCTCAGTAAATATGGCGTCTGTAAGGTTTGTGGGTAGTGGAAACCGGAGTCTTAAGAGTAAACAACGTCACTTTCGTAACAGGAGAGCTGGATTCTCATCCAGCGAGGGTGGTTATATCTATTTATTTACTTGATTGCTGTTTTACGCCGTACTCAAGGATATTTCACTTATACGAGGGCGACCAGCATGATGGTGAGAGGACACCTGACAGAGAGGGTGAAAACAGCTACATGTATACAAATACACAATAAGATGTGCAGATTGACCCGAGAGGCCAATGGTATGATAAATGACAGCTGTGCGCATGGTCAGTTTCCTTCCGCATGCACAAACAGGCTCTGTAAAGTAACCATGCGCCCGTTTGGTTTGAGGCAGGTTCGGGCATCCTCACTTTCTTTCTAAAACCCCGATTGCTCTCTATTTGCCTGTTTGAAAAGCTATTGAACAGTGGTCGTATAACTTTGACGTCCACCTACACTCGAAAAAAAAGTTGTTCATTTTGATAGAAAGTCTGTTGTTTAAGTGATGATAAAATGTATCCTGTTATTATAACATAACAACGTGTCATATTCAACGTAATACTAGTACCCTGTTAGTGAATCACAATCTTTATGTTAAATTAGTGCTATTTAACAGAATAATCTGCTGGAATAACAGAATACATTCTAGCATCATTCAAACAACAGACTTTTTTTTTGAGAGCAGACCATTTTCGTTAAACGTCGTAATTGAAAGTTATCTCACAAGATGACGTCATTTACGCAGAAAAACCTGCGTACGAATGTAAAGTGAAATATGCCACTGAGTCTAACGTTAAACAACAACCAAATAAATAAATACATAAATGTTTTTGCAGCTCTTAGAGTCCAAAACGACTTTATGGGCTGTACAAACATTTGTCTGTGTTATGTACAACAGGTTTGAGCAACATTATGTTGTTCCATATACTTCATAATTAAACACAATATTGACTATATTCCTCATTCTGGTAAGTAGATATAGCCTTCAGTTTCTGTTGATGAGCAATACTTCAATGAGACGTTCTTCATGTATGTATCCGTGTTTATGTTTGTTTGTAGAAGGAACCCCCAAGTGCCACGTTTAAACCGGGAAGTCTTATATAGCCATGAAAAGGAAGTCACAAGGATGTATCTCTTTATGTTTTGTTCTGATTCACATTGTTACTTAAAGTACAATCGTTCTATACAACTGCACAGTACTTTAAAGGCTCTCAAAGTGGGTGATTTATTCCTGCTGTGATTTGGTAATTTCCCATGAGCTGTATGATTTTTTCCAAGCATGTAGTCCACCGGCATCCGAGAAACAGAAGTTTTAAAAAAAGTATGTAGAGTTGTAAACATGACCCAAATTATTGCTCAGACTCAATTCCCATCATTAATCACACGCACCGTATTTATTCCAGGCATAATTTTCAACTTATTTTTCTTCCCTGGAACGTCAGTTGGATTCTCCAAAATAGCCTGGCTATCGTGGTAGAAGTAAAATAATTTGCCGTTTTGTCGAATCCATGGACAGTCAATCAAGCCTGCAAGAAAAGCATATACGCGTAACATAAAAAGTGCTCAAAATGCCGTTCCGAACAAAATCATTAACATGTGAACACCACCATTACATTGCTGGCGTAAATCTGCTTGAATTTCGAAATAAAATAGGCCTATATACACCATGGTCATTGCCTGAATTAAGACTTGTAGGTTCACTGTTGCCTCGAACTCGTCACCAATCGACCACACCCCAGGCCTCGCTGTCTTTGATATTTATGACGATGACGCCGTTAACATCAGGCCCCTGACGAATGAGTTAACATGTTGGAATCCAGCTTTTAATACATCGACTGCGACCTGAACTCAGCCTAGAGGTTTGTCAGATATCAGATGAAGGGCGGTTCATGGTTTAAACTCCATGTGCACATCGATATCCTCTGCCATAAAACTTAGCAACCGGCATATATTAAGTGAAAAATTCTTGAGCACTGCTTTAAACACTAATCAATGAGTCTATCAATCAATTAATAAATCAATCAATCAATCAACCACACCCACTCGTTAACACGCTTACCCTCTCACATACTCTATGGCCCGCCCCTTTACTCTCTCAGTCCAGACCACACACGTATATATTTATAGAAGAACGTCCAAAATTACTTGATGACTATTAGTCTAGACTATCAATTACAGTAAAACCTTCCTCAGAGTTGGCTGTTAATTGGGGGTGATCGATATTGCTGTGCTAATTATTGGAATTGAAACTTGGAACTAGCCGAATCTGTTCTTGTTTCAGGATTGTTTTTATTTCTTTGGCGCCAAATTATTGATTGTTGGTTTATATATGTATCGTTTATAATGTTCATCTGGCGCCACTATGGTTTTTGTGAGATAATAACTATGGCATTAGGTGAGACAAGGAATGAACATGTGTGTGTGTATATATATATATATGTATGTATATATGTATGTATGACTTGGTTTAGCTGAAAGTAAGATCGGACATATCGCTCTATCTCCCAGAAGCAACTTTTTAATTAGATTAAAACTAAGAATGGTTTTCTTTATTTCTGATTTGTTTGTTGGTGGAATCTTTTTGATTCTTTGCAACCGATTGGTGCAAATAATGTAGGTTTTTGGATTCCCGTCAAGTGTGTGTTTTCTTTGATGTCACCGATGAAGATAGTGAAACTATATGGGTTTTCGATAGAAACACTACGGATTATAACATTTCGGGCACAACATTTTGTTTTAGAGCCTCGATCTGGGCGAACTGTTTGTCATTTTAGTTAGATAATGTAAAGGCTCTTTGAATAAACATGATTGGGATGTGCCTCGAGTGCTGTATTAGTATGTCAACCCTGAATATTGTATGAGTGATCTTTGAGACACCTCTCCAGCCTGGGCACTGCTCAGTTATCACGCCATGATAGAGCATGGAGCGAAATTCAGTGGTTATAAAACACCCTGCATTGAATAAAGCAGGAAGATATTGTTCAGCATTGTCCTCATTCTGTTATGTGCCAATTTGGAAATCCCTCTCCACATCCTATCAGTAAAAGCCCGCTTTCCTAATGGCCGTAATGTAATACATGCTTTAGAAAAGCCGAAACACCATTTGGAAAAGCTGTTAGTTCAAATCTTTTGCAATAGTTCTTAATTCTCTTCTTTTTCAAAAGATTTGAATTCACACCTTTTCGGAAAGGCGTTAATCCACACTAAATTAATTAACACTGGATTCTGAATGGAATTAATTCACACGCCTTGTGAAAGCCCTTCTGTGTAGGGCCTATGGTTTTTGTCTTGTACATATGTAAGTGCTTTTGTTCGTCTAGACATTATTGAAAACGTGTGTGTTTAAGTATCTTTTTTGAATACATCTGAAGCGTGATCGTCATTTAGCTACATTCAACATAATAAACCTGGATATGTATATCTGTTCATCTGTCCATCAACAAAAAAAGATGGTAACTAGAATGATTTTGAAATGTGATCTGCGCCCTTGCGCTATGTCGATATCAAGGAATCGCCTTATATGAGTGCTGTGTGATGTTTTGTAGAGTATTATTTTAATTTAGCGCAAAACAGATATTTGTATTACGCACCAGTCTATCTACCTGTCTTACAACTAATTTATTGTAAATGACATTAATTGTTCGACCAACAGAAATAGTCTGTAATCTGTGATGAATTCACTGCATTTCGTACAAAGTGTAACGCAGTACGGGTTTATTTTCTTGACGAAACTTTCCCCATATTTCACGTTATTGAAGTGGAAATCCCCTTTTAAAATGTGTCAAGGAGTTATACAAGGCTGTACACTGAGCGTTCAACTTTTCACTTAAATTGGAGTTCCTCATTGCCGACACGTGACCCGTGACTCATTTCAGTGCACAACACTACATGTATCATACGGTGAAATGCTGACGGCACATATTAAAACTTACAACACGTCCGGTGTTTCTCTCCTCTATGTACATAATCTAGAGAAATCCATGTAACCAAACATGGAATATAGTCATAGCTTCTCATGTGTCTTATTATAACGTACCGCTGACGGTTGGTCGTACGTGTATGCGCCATTATCAGACACTACAGTGAGTACCGTGGTTCACCTAAGAGTTCGACCATTACTAAGTTACACATTTTACTTGATTCTCAGAGTTCTATAATTGATCTTAGAAAAGTGTTTGAGGTTGGTTTGAAAGGTAACATAAATTCCTATTTTTGGTTGGTTTCTAATGTAAGATGATATGCCCTACTGGAAAAAATATAAATTCCAACACCAAATGTAATACTTTATGAGCTTTATTTGTCCTTACATGCAAATGCAAATTTTTGGGACAGTTTTTACGGCAATTAAGGCGGTAACTAGATATGTCCTGTTCTGCTGGGAGCTGGTGATAAACGTATAGATCAACACTGTGTGGCCTTGTAATACATTCTAGGAGGGGATTTCCTGATCTGCGCCACGTGTCAGCTCAGCCACGTGTATGGCGTCAGCCTTCCGTGTATTTCATGTAAGCATATAGTGAGTGAGATCTGAATATTCATATTGCCCAAATATAGGGGTTTATGCATGTCACCATGGAGTATGATGGTAGTGGGCCCTTGTGGTGCAATATCAAAACATGATTTTGGATCTTGTACTTTATGAATGCAGGCACAAGTTTTACACCTTACCGTACTGAACGGATTATAATTGTGATTGACAGTTTATACATTATAATGTTTATACATTGTAATGTCCGGCTCTTATTACCGTAGTTTCCTGTGTGTAGTACCCCTGGGTTGCCAACATGTTATACTCTATGGCCAAATACATACTTGTTGATTTCTTTACGCGCACTATTGTTGCGTGTCAACAGGCCAAGACATAGGGCATGGTTCATGGCCGTACTGTTGGAATGCTTCTCCCTTCATGGGCTCAGCCACCCCGGCCCGGCTGATTTCTGGATTGTTAGATTAATGCCCTTTTGGTCAAAGTACGATCAATCTGTAATATTTGTCACGGTTTCCATTGAAGGCCCAACCGCACCATGCCTGCGACAAGGAAATTACTGAGCTGCGACAGAGAAATGGGGGATTAAGCGTAAATCGTAGAAAGAGCGCGCGACTGGTCGCAAATGTCTTGGGTGATAACCAGTACAAAACTAGTCTCAGCAAGCTCGATAGTCATGTCAAACACATTTCATCGTCTATTCCAGATCGCAAGACGCTTCACAATTGGTGGTGCCACCTGTCCTACGACGTCAAGATCGATTGTGCTAGCGTGAATCAACGGCCGTCACTGGTTGTTCGTACGATCAATTCGCACGACTATACTTACGATATCTATACGGCTGATCTTAGCATACGTCTTTTCCAATCATTAGCGGTCGCACGACGAGGCGTACATTGACGATCAATCGTGCGACTGCGTGACTCACGTCCATCCTTTACTGCAGGGTGTGGCGACCATGCCCAACTTGTACTACGACCGTTTAATAAAGAGCGAGTCCATTATGTACATCTTACGGCTATAAGGACAAAATTTCGGCTGTGTGTGAAAAAGTCGATCATCTCCCCAACAACACAAGACCTCGTAATTTCTTTCATGCCTATCCGTTTAAGCCTGGTAATCTTAATGTTATTATATAGTCGATCTTTAGGTTTGTCATGAGATAAATTTTTCTTCATCTCAGTTCAAATTTTGCCTGTTGTGGTAGTCACTAATGGGTGTTTTGGATGGATACAATAACTGAAGAAAATCTAGGCAGCGCATTTATTAGGGAATATTTCACTCAGTTTTGTTATCTTACTCAACATTATTCGTTAACGTGACAACTTTGTTGCATGAGTGGTGCTAGAATGTATTCTGTTATTATAACATAATACTGTGTCATATTATAACATAATGTCCTGTCAGTTTAAAAGAAACTTTATGTTGACTTAATAGAACATGAGTATTATATTAACAGAATAATCTGTTACAATAGCAGAATACATTCTTTCATCACTCAAACAACAGACTTTCTGTTAAAATTTACAGATTAATTTTTGGAGTGTACTTCACCATTGTATTATGCAGCATTTCCACAGACGAACATGTAATGCATTGCATGTATTCATTTGACTTTGACATTAAACTAATTCCTGTTGTGGTAATTAGAGTTTGTGTTTTTCAGTTCACTTAGGGACATCATAAGCAATTAATAAGATAAACAAACCACGGCCTGTTCAACTAAATATCCCTATTTTATAAAATAATAACTTGCATTTGCACCGAATGTGCCGTTATGTTGTGTGATATAGCAATTATTATACATGTATGACGTTTCCTGTTTTTCTTCCATTAAATTAATGTATACCTGTTTGTTATACACATATATAATGACAATTTGTGTCAGAAACAGATGTATCTTTGTTGAATCACTACAAAGCGATAATGTTTAAAACAATAATAACAATGGAGACCTAATATTTTTTTGATATTGACAAACCAATTAGTTGTTATTCATTTATGGTAATTGACTCGTACTTTGTGTTCTTGTATTGTACCATTGTCTTGACTGGTGCAATTTACTGAGTGTCTACCGTCCAGTTGCAGCCATCCGTGTCCCATTGTCCTCGAATATAACGACTTAGTGTATCACAGTTTTATGCGAAAATACTTTAGAACACATAACAATGTATGATTTTATTTTTATTTTTATGACAAGTTGTTATGAAAAACAGGACCCAGACAAATAGGCATAGAGGGAGCACACAGTAACCGAGTGGTTAAGGCAATAGGGGAGTTTCGAGTTCGAACTCATTTATCGCTGAAGGTAAAAATGTCTTACTGTATCATGTGAAAACCCAAAAATGTTAGGGAACTATTGCGAGATCACATTTACTATAACATGTGAAAAAAAGTTTCACAAAAATCATTTAGAGTAGACAAACGATGGAGAAAATTGCGGAGCTGAAAGTTTGCGAACTCAAGAGATTTCTAAAGGTGTCATTTGTGCCTTTGGAACACAGTGAGACAAATGATCGGTAAATTAATGTCCGCAAAGGTTGCCTAACATTTTGGGGTGGTCACATGATACAGGGGGTGCTGGCTGATTTTACCTTCAACAACAAAAGTTCGAACTTGAAACTCCCCTTGTGTCTTTCAGTCGATACATACAGGGAACAACAGTTACGAGTTCAAGCCTGTCCTTGGACAGAGAAATCGTGGATTTTTCCATTCTAAATATTTATGAAACATTGGGCCGACGCTCGTGTAGCGGTCAGCACAGTTTAAACTTCGTTAAAGGCCTCTATAATTTTGTGCAATAGCCCAGGTTGTAAACACGTCTCATAAACAAGTCTGAAATAAACCTTCATGAATTCAAACGCATCCGAATAGCAGTGCCTTGGGATTTCTGCGCTCTTTAGCTAATGTGTGTATGAACATTTTCTAATTCAAACAGATTTAGGGTTATAATATTATAACGGTTCGGCTAGACTATACACTCCGGTTCAATCCTATACAACACAAGCGCACATAAGTATACCGCTTTTTGTTTCAGGCATGTACAACCCAAGGACGAACGATAATATCGCCAGCTGTTTGAAGCTTATACTACCTAAGGACACAGGCCTGCTTTACCTGGTGTTTCAAACTTATACTACCCCCAACGACACAGGCTTGCTTTACCTGGTGTTCCAAACTTATACTACCCCCAACGACACAGGCTTGCTTTACCTGGTGTTCCAAGCTTATACAACCCTGAGAAACAGGCTTGCTTCACCTGGTGTTTCAAGCTTATACAGCCCTGACAAACAGGCTTGCTTTACCTGGTGTTTCAAGCTTATACAACCCTGACAAACAGGCTTGCTTTACCTGGTGTTCTAAGCTTATACAACCCTGGGAAACAGGCTGGCTTTACCTGGTGTTCCAAGCTTATACAACCCTGAGAAACAGGCTGGCTTTACATGGTGTTCCAAGCTTATACAACCCTGGGAAACAGACTTGCTTTACCTGGTGTTCCAAGCTTATACAGCCCTGGGAAACAGGCTTGCTTTACCTGGTGTTCCAAGCTTATACAACCCTGAGAAACAGGCTGGCTTTACCTGGTGTTCCAAGCTTATACAACCCTGAGAAACAGGCTGGCTTTACCTGGTGTTCCAAGCTTATACAACCCTGAGAAACAGGCTGGCTTTACCTGGTGTTCCAAGCTTATACAACCCTGAGAAACAGGCTTGCTTTACCTGGTGTTCCAAGCTTATACAGCCCTAGGAAACAGGCTGGCTTTATCTGGTGTTCCAAGCTTATACAACCCTGAGAAACAGGCTTGCTTTACCTGGTGTTCCAAGCTTATACAACCCTGAGAAACAGGCTGGCTTTACCTGGTGTTCCAAGCTTATACAACCCTGAGAAACAGGCTGGCTTCACCTGGTGTTCCAAGCCTATACAACCCTGAGAAACAGGCTGGCTTTATCTGGTGTTCCAAGCTTATACAACCCTGAGAAACAGGCTGGCTTTACCTGGTGTTCCAAGCTTATACAACCCTGAGAAACAGGCTGGCTTCACCTGGTGTTCCAAGCCTATACAACCCTGAGAAACAGGCTGGCTTTATCTGGTGTTCCAAGCTTATACAACCCTGAGAAACAGGCTTGCTTTACCTGGTGTTCCAAGCCTATACAACCCTGAGAAACAGGCTGGCTTTACCTGGTGTTCCAAGCCTATACAACCCTGAGAAACAGGCATGCTTTACCTGGTGTTCCAAGCTTATACACCACTGGGGCACAAATTTCCTTAATCCGCTGTTTCAAGCTTATAAACTTGCATGATAAGGGTTCAATTTTCCAGCGAATACAAATGGCACAGGCCTACTTTACCCTATATTTCAGTTTAAAAATGTAAACGCACAGATATACTTTACCGGTGTTTCAAACGAACACATGTACAAGTATAGGGTACAGACTGTTCGGTGTTTTAGGCATGTACAGCCCTGGTGAAGGGGCTTGTTTTATTTGTTACTCAACCTTATAAAATCCAAGGGAACAAGCTTACTTTTTCACCGTGTTTCACGATTGTACAATCATGTGGCAGAGGCTTACTGTACCCGCTTTTTCAAGCTTACATAATCCTGGAATACTGGCTTACTAAAGCGTATACAACCCAAGAGCACATGCTTACTTTGTCCGGTGTATCAATCTTATACAACAAGAGCACTAGCGGTCTAAGTTACCAGTTCTTTCAAGCTTAAGCAACTGTGGAGCACAGGCTTATTTTAGTCCGTTTCTAGCTTATACAACCAAAGAGAATATGCTTACTTTACTTTCAAGCAAATACAACTCAAGGGCACATGCGAACTTTGCAAAGTGTTTCTACCGTATACAACCCTGGGAAACAGTTCTACCGTACCCAGTGTTTCAAGCGTGTAAATCCGTGAAGCACAGTCTGACTTTATATAAGTTATACAACCTTGGGGAACAAGCCAACCCGATGTTTCAAGCTTATACAAAACAGGAGCACAGGCGGCCTATTTCAACAGGTGTTTCAAGCTTCAACAACCCTGGGGCATAGGCTGACCTCCTGGTTTCAGTTTATACAAACCTTGAGAAAAGGCTTTTTTTACCCGGTGTACCTAGCTTGTACAACCTTGGGGAACAGTCTCATACCATGTACATGTACAATTGTACAGACTTCCTTTGCCCGGTATTTAAACCTTGTACAGCCCTAGGGAGCAGTCTTATTTTATACGTTATTCAAGCTTATACAACCTTGGGGATCAGGCTTACTTTACCCGATGTTTCTAACATAGACAATCATATGACACAGACTTACTCTAACCGCTATGTCAAGCCCGTAAAAACTCTGGGTAACAGGCATACTTTACCATACTTCTGTTTCTGTACACACTTCTCTAAATTGTTCTTCATCTCAATTGTTATTCACAAATGCCATACAATAATTAAGTTCTGGAATGCAATCCATTTAGCAAAGTATATACTATAGTGAAAGAAAAACAAATCATAACACTAATGTACTTATGTACATAGACAATTTCGCATTGCAAAACAAACAAATAAACAAGGGGAAAAAACAATTACCAATGTAAATGATTTAATAAAAGCGCTGATTTGACGGGCCACGATATCCGGGAGGGAGGTGGCTCTAAAACCAGGATTTCAACAAAAAATATTTCATCATACCTAAATTCTAGCTCGTACAGATAACATCATGGCACAAGCTGATATCCAGGTAACCTTCATCCCATCCAAGAGAGGAAGCTGATTGTTGGTGAGAAATGGGTATAAGTTCCGTGTAAAAAGTCAGACAGATGCCCGGGCTTCCTGGAAGTGCGTACACAGGGGATGTTTAGTTATCAATTGTACCAGGAATGATCTGATAACCAAGCTCGGAAATGATCACCATCCTCCTTCTTACGTCCATACAATCGCGGTAAGCATGGTTATGCAGAATAACAAGAAGACAGCTCTCGAAGAAATCACGCAATGCCATCCATCTGTAATGACGAACTTGTGAACCTACGTACAGATGAATGCATTGACGATGGGGAATGAGTTGCTCGTCAAATGCCCACATACCAGCAGGTGAAAGATTCTGTGTATCGTCAGTGGCGTAAGTAGTTACCAGCCTTACCAAAGGGCAGATCCTCAATCCAGCTGGAAGAAGGATGGACCAGGATTTTGATGGATGTTTGCCCTTGTCTATAGTTTTTTGCCAGACAAGTGTCAAGTCACCTATGAACGGCTCTGTCGTCTACTTCGCGTTAAGGCAAGAGAATATAATATTGATATCCACCCAGCCCGGTTTTCAAATGCAGAGGTCAGAGGATGTTTCATTCATTTTACTCAGTGTGTTTGGAAACAGGTGCAGAAATTAGGACTTCAAAGCATCTACCAGACAGATCCAGAGCTACGGCGAATCAGCGCACTGCCACTCGTACCAGAGAATCTTCTTCACGTAGTTTGGATTGAGATTGCCAACCAAGAACCAAACATATAACCAGCAGCCAAGCTGGCCGACTATGTCACAGAAACCTAGATGGAAGGCCAATTTTCATCTGTATGGAAGGCCAATTTCCATCTATATGGAAGCTTAATGACAACGACGGTGCAAGGACCAAAAACCATTCGGAAGAATGGCATTCGAAGCTCGCGGTAATATGAAATCAACTATGGGGTATACATATTCTGTTTCCTTTTTGTTACGTTTATAACTTTCACAGTGCTATTAAATAAAGATAGAAATCTCAATATGTCTGTCTAGTCTTATTTTCTCTACATGTTTATCGAGTCTCCTATGGGCTAATCCTTTTAACTGATCCAAGGGGGTAACTTAAGCATTCGCATTTCGCCTTACCAATTTTACTAAGGCGAAGCGCTACTAAGGCGAAACGAGCAGACACTGCAAAGCTTGTACTGCCCTGGTTAACAGATTTACTTTATCTACTATGCCAAGCTTGTACTAACCTGGGTGACAGGTTTACTTTATCCGCTATGTCAAGCTCGTACAACTCTGTGCAACAGGCATACTTTACCGGCTATGTCAAACTCGTACAACTCTGTGCAACAGGCATACTTTACCGGCTATGTCAAGTTCGTACCACTCTGTGCAACAGGCATACTTTACCGGCTATGTCAAGCTCATACAACTCTGTGCAACAGGCATACTTTTTCTGTTATGTCAATCTCGTACAACTCTGTACAACAGGCATACTTTACCGGCTATGTCAAACTCATACAACTCTGTGCAACAGGCATACTTTTTCTGTTATGTCAAGCTCGTACAACTCTAGGACACAGCTTTACTTTATTGTACTATTAGAACCTCTTATACTGCCAATTCCAATGGCACAGGATGACTCCGCTCTTTTAAGCTTATTCAACCTCAGATCATAGATTCTATTTACCCAATGCTCTCGGGTCATTACAAGTGTGCGAAAATTTCAGTTAGAACAATTTAGTTTATCAGGCACCAGGGATTTAATTAATGCAGTAAATGTTTAATTTTAAATCATTCTAATCTATGGGTCGAAAGAGATATTCGTATACCAGCCGTCAATCAATAAAGACATGGCATGTCAATAATCGCAATGCCAATTCCCAAAACGACGTAAAACATACACCCCCAAAGAACTAAGAAACTATATACAGTTTGAAATTGGGCGGGAATCATGTAAAAAGAAGTGGTTAACAGCTTTCAGTGATGTTGGAAAAAGCCGCAAGGCATGTTCTAGGCGAGAGAGTGAAATGAGTATCAAAACGTGAACCATGCTAATGTATAAGTTGTCGATAATAAAATATGTATCTCAGTTGAGCTTTGATTGCAACTCTTCAAACGTTCCAAAGGCCATCTAATTTAACACGGTGAATATACACCCCTGTCCCCCGGCCCCAAATTTACTTGCAAGAGGAATTATACTCACTGTAAAACTGAAGAAACTTAGAGCGAAAGTGTTTGATAGAATAACCTTTGTACACTAGCTTTTGCAGTAATAACTTGTGACGTTGATCGAATTGTCGCACAACACACAGGATCTAAGAAATGCCACCAGGTGAGATATGTACACGTCTATACACAAGACGCTTCGGTATATTGCTGTCCAAGTAAGGATAATTTACATTGTCAAAACTGAAATTATCGCTCTTAAGTAAAGTCTTCGAGAGAGGACTCACAAAAAAAGTTCATTATTTCTGTCATTATTGTGTAAAAAGTGCCTCTAATTCTCCACACATGATATCAATTTCTTTTTGTGCAAACATATTTACAAATGAACGGTAGCTTTAACCCATTACCGGTATATATTAATTAAGTGTTAACTTGATGGGAAATCTCTCTGTTTCCTGTGGTTTAAATGTACGACCAAATTATTTTTGTCAATTTGCTTTTTTTTAGGATATCTGATCACAAAAGAACTTTGATTTCCCCCCGGCGTGGGGAACGAACTCCTATGCTATAAAGATCTCGAATACCTTCCATCTAAAGCAGGTGGATATTTGACCTCTTATTTTCAACCAATCGGAGCTTGATAAACTGCTACCAGTTAACATCAATAACTCATGGAGCGTAAAAATAAATTCTACAAAAATTTCGAAAATGCAATACCGTTGCAGCAGCAGTGACTAATGTTGAAAGCGTTCAAATGAGCTGTACATGTCAGTTTTAAGTGTTTATATTCTAATCGATATTAGGGTGAGACGATCAATCAGTCAGCTGTACAAACGCCCATGGTTCAAAGTTGTAAAGACTTCAAACATGTGTTGCTGATCCATGATTTTTTAAAGCACGGATCCAGTTATTCAAACTTAAAGATCATTAAACAAAAAATATTGGGAATATATAAATGACTAGATAAGTCTGTATGAGTGAACACAGGGTTTTTCGTCTCTGTATGACATAGGCCCGATTTCACTGAGTATAATTCGATCTCACGATGACAAACAATGTCAAAAGGTCACTGCTCAGGATAAATATCATGTGTCAATACTTTATAACGGAAACATTTTGACGTTGAACATTGAACGTTGATTTTTCACACTACAGATATGCAAAGACTTTATAGCTCGATACATTTTTGATGTCAGCTGGTCGATTCACTATCACTAATTTGAATTAGGCTTAAGTGAAATGAAATTATTTGTGAAGAAGAGAGCCTTACTTCATTTGAAATTTAGCATTCCTATGTACAGTCCTATATTTAACAATGTAGATATTTCATTATATGAAACTGTGAACAATGCATGAACATGAATAAAATGTTGTTCAAATTCCAAAGAATACCCATATACTGTATTAACATATTCCGTTAAAATATACATATCTTCATAATACGACATTCATATAAATAACTGATTGCTAACTGAATATACACTCAAAAAAGTTTTAACAGAAAGTCTGTTGTCTGAAGGTTGCTAGAATGTATTCTGTTATTGCAGCAGATTGTTCTGTTAAATATAACACACATATTCTATTAATCCAATATAAAGATTCTGTTAGAATATCACGATATTACATGACATATATGTTCAAGAATTTTATGTCATAACAGAATACATTCTAGCATCATTCAAGCAATCTTTCTGTTAACAGATCAATTTTTTGATTGTATACCAGTAGAATTTAGAACATAGGTCATAGCAATATAGTATACAAAGGCACAGTTACTTTCATCCATATCAATTTTTGTGTAATATTGCGCATCGGAACTCCTGCGCCAACGGCTACAGTTAATTCTTGGAGAAAAGTAACGGTTTCGCTATGTATACAATGCAAACGCACTCGTACAATCAAGACGTTTAGAAGTGAACGCATTTATGTCCGATATACAAGTTTAAAACGACTTAATTTCAGATTAATGTAAAAGATATTCATAAACAGTCCCATATTTCACTGGTGCATATATATACAATGACTTAACTTTTAGTGACACGAGTAATATGAAGAGATTCGCAAACAGTCCGATTTGTCCTTTGTATCGATTACGTTTTCTTAAACACCTATATAACCCACAAGGATCAGGTGTCTTCTCGTGTTTGGTGTCGTAGCTACACTGAAAAAAATTATCTGTTTATTTTAACAGAAAGTCTGTTGTCTGAGTGATGATAAAATGTACTCTGTTATTGCAGCAGATTGTTCTGTTAAATATAAACACACATAATCTATTAATTTCAACATAAAGATTATACTGAGCTCACAGGATATTATTTTGAAAATGACAGAATATTATGTTATAACAGAATACATTGTAGCAACACTCGGACAACACATTTTCTTGTAAAATTAAAAAATTAATTTTTTGAGTGTATATGACTATTTGTCCCCTATATAGCCTCCCCTCTCCCAGTGTCATCTGACACCTGACCTCTGACTCATCAGTGGATGCATCTGCATATATTAAGACATGACCAAGTCGATTTCAAAGAGATGTGTACATGTACATGTGCTTACAACAGCTGGTTTTTTGCGCACTCTGCATGGTTATTAAAAGTGTATAAGAAAAACCTGTAAATACCTAACGAATTATGCATTGATAAGTATAAATACGCAACAGTGAGTGTGCCTGATTTCATCTGAAGTGTTTAGCCATGTTTTTAATTTAATTTACGTAACAATATGTAAAAGTACAGATATAATAAGTATCTTTATTTATTTATTTATTTATTTGATTGGTGTTTTATGCCGTACTCATAAATATTTCACTTACACGACGGCGGCCAGCATTATGGCGGGAAGAAACATATAATAAATAAACAATATGTTGAATTATGAAATGAGTTATACTATATATATATACATAACACTGCGTCTCTCACCAATGCGGTCGCTGTGAGTTCAAGTCCAGCTCATGCTGGCTTCCTCTCCGGTCGTAAGTGGGAAGGTCTGCCAGCAACCTGCGGATTGTCGTGGGTTTCCCCCGGGCTCTCCACAATTTCCTCCCACCACAATGCTGGCCGCCGTCGTATAAGTGAAATATTCTTGAGTACGGCGTAAAACACTAATCAAATAAATAAATCAATAACAATACGACTTTAACAGAAGACAGTGTTACGCAAGCCGGTAATAGCGCATGTGTGAATAAATTAAGTTCAACTGGTTTTGCGGGAATAAGCCTAATGTTGTATGAAATATCGAATGCTGGTACAGAACTTATGGTTTATTACACACTACTGGACACCTGTATCAAGTTTTCAGGACCAAATCAATTATTACAGCTTATGCTGTTCCAAGTGCCAGGCGATGCATTCAAGTTAGCACAGCAGCTTAGAGAAACGGCTGTTGTACGAACAAAAGATTAAGATTTTTTCTGAACAGCTTGAATATCAGATACCGGCCGAACAAAGAAGCACGCGACAAGGACAAATGTGGCTGTATGATAAAATGGAAAAAAGAGTTACATTGTGTAAAATGAGATGCTTTTTTTAAGTTTGCCTGAAATGAATTGAGATAATGATATATGCTAAACGTTTCCGAAGAGCGTGACTAACGATAATTAAATGCTGTATATACATGCAGGTACGTATAACGTTAATTCACGTGTAAGTGTAATTATTAATAAGCATATATTGTTAAAATATAGATAAATTTTTGGATTTTTTTACAGACTAAAGAGATCTCTCGAAGATTTAAGAAAAATATACACATTTAATGAGCAAATTAGATGTGAGACCATTAGGAAGGGATATTTAGTGACCTCGTCAATCAATCGCTAGGAGCATAATGCTTGCCGCCGTCGTATAAGTGAAATATTCTAAAATACGGCGTAAACGTCAATCAAATAAAGTACCAGTAAAAAATTTTTATCTCTGGGTCAACCGAGAATTAAGTTAACCGTGTTATTACACAATATGCGCGTGAGCGTTATTTCTTTGCATTATAGAGATTGTTTAACATATGTATATGTATACTATATATATAGGCCTACACATGGTCTTTTAGATGTACAGGCCTTCAGATAAAGAACAAAACAGAGTGTTCTTTCTGTTATAGTATACGGCTTATATATGGTATACAGAATGAGCATATAGTATAACATTATGCTTTAGATGGCCGACTCTTTGGGTGACTCATCACATTTGTTAGTGACTTCCAAAGCGGATATAACTGAAAACAGAATAGTACATCAGGCGGTTCCAAATTATACTAATTTTCCCGTTTAAATCAAATTCTTTATATAGCATGAAAATAAAAGCAAAAATCTATTTTTTTTCTTATTTTCTATTTTCAGTCCGAAATGCCGTGCAGCAGTTAGTGTATATACATGTTTGGTATCAGGTTCATGTTCAATGGTCTACAATTACATATATCCGGGTATCTTAGTATAGTAAATGCATAAGGAAGTTTGTCATTACCGGACATACCAGGCAAATTGCATTTAACATTCTTATACTAAATACTAACTACTTCAAATTATCCTCCCACGTCCCTGCGTGTGTGATTCGTTAATTAACCTATTCATCAATGAATACGAAGACATGCTCCTATCTGTTTATGAAAGCCATGCAATTAAAAAGTGTTTAAAAGATGAGTTTTATTTTGAAAGATTATCTTTCTCATTCGCCCATGCAGCCTGTGCGCGTGGCCTCTCCATGGAAAACATAAGCTATTTCTTGCAAGACCTACATTGACGCGTGTTTTCTGGCTGTCTGCCATAAAGCATTGTACACGGTCGTCCGCTACTAAATACTCGTGGTGATTAAAAGCCATATGAAAACTGTAACAGCTTCTGAACGAAGGCTCGCTCAAAGGTCACGGGAAGATGGGGAACAGGGCTGTAATATCTAATTTTGGAGTTGGGTCAGTTGTACGTTACCCGTCCCGTGAAATCAGCTAATGATTGACATGGTTGTTAAGCTGTGTCAGTTTACAAGGCGTCCTGAATTCCATAAAGGAGAAGTGCGCGCGTGGTCATACCCCGCTGATAATCACTTAATACCGGGGGAACATTGGCCTGCCAGCAGCGTCTACACCTTTATACTGTATTGATCTGTTTCCACTGTGTCACTTGTTTGAACGGACAGTATATGCTGCTAACACCTGTTACATGTAACCGACCTGTCGATCCTAAGTAAAACACAATGTGAAATGTATATTTGTGTACAGAACACATATGTCATATCGAATTGTACCAGTGAGTGCAATAAAACTTATTGCTTTTCTTAGTGCTGACAAATTTTCATTAATTTTCAACTCCGACATTTCTCTATTTCATATCTAAGCTGCTTTTTGTTAGGCACTCACTCAGTCACGTCTTCCTAAATCTATCAGGTAAATTGTAGGTTTAACATTAGTAGGTTTAAGCTACATACGTGTACAATAGAGGGTGTCCAGTCCAATATGGATGTGAACGCGTGGCTTCTGCCAAGGTCGATTATATAGCTAATGACGTGGCAGGTTTGCAGCATTACGTCAGGAGGTGGGTTAGGCGGGATGCGGTGATTTCGAACCGGGCTCTGTTGGGTTTTCTTTCCCCATTATATCATGACGAACGTCATACATGTATCTGTAAGTGAAATGTTCCTTAGTGCAACGTTCAGCATTAATCAAATAAAAAAATTATTTACACGTTGTTTCAGTAATTGATGGTGATGGATAAGCTGTAGGATGTTTTACACAATTAATGATGTTCACAATTCTGTTTACATTTTGATGAGGATTTTAACACCTTAGAAGCGCGAGTACATCCATAGCATGTATATTTGCCCGGGAAGGTCTTATAGCTAATGAGTATTGATCAAATATTAGTAGAGGCGTTTAAATCACATTATATATATTCAACTTCATCTGAAAGCAATGTAGATTTCTTGCTGTCAGTATACATCTGTATGAAGTATAAGTTTGCGCATATGCATACTAGTATCTATTATGAGTGTGTATATAACTATAATGCGACACGCACTCATACCACTGTCATAGACGTATTCAAATTTTAACTTATAGGCCACGTTTTTTAAAAGGCTGTATATTTTTGACAGATATTGGATGTTTTCATTATTGCACAAGAATTCATTTGCCGTTTCCTGGTGTAGAATGGATAAATGGATAAAAAGTTTCAGTCATATGTGGCGAATAGGCAACAAGTGCGTGAACATATACCGTCTTCTTGTGGCAGGGTGAGTCCTTGCCACCAAAGGGCTGCAGCCACTGAAGTATCAGGCCAAAGACACCAGACATGACACTCCACCCAGTCACATTATACTGACATTGGGTCGACCAGTCAAGCGAGGCAGCAAGATGTACAATTTTTGGTACGACCTGACCCGGGTTTGAACCCGGACCTCTTGTCTTCGAGGTGAACGCTCTAGCTATTGGGCCACCGAATCGGTCCTCCTGTTGTAGATATGGTCTCGTCATCTTATACGACTGCAATACTGCCACAGAGGAGTGAAGCCCCTAATCGTTCATTTACTCATTTGTGAACATGCCATGATAGCAGACCATACAGTCCCTCTCACCTCGAAAGTTAATGCGCAATAGTAGCCTATCATTGTTAAACACACTGACCTGATAATGATAAAAAAAAAACCGCAATTGTCTTATCTATTTCCGAACTTGAGTTTGTTTACATCAGTTTTTTTTTTTTTTTTGCTTCTTTCTCTATTATTCTGCCTCGGGAGGTTGTAGATATGCTAGTGACGGCTTATTATGGATCAACACGTAGCCTGCATGCAGCGTAAACTCGCCAGTGTTTCCTTTATTCGTCTCGTCGCGTCGTGTCCATAAAGCCAAGCTTGAGCAGTGAAGCAAAACCCAGTCCGTAGGGAACGACACTGACAAAGGGGAAGTAATCGATGAGAGACCATTTGGACCTACATTTGTAAGGGAGATAAAAATCGAATGTTCCCGGAAGCTGTATTACTTTGGATAACCAGGAACTGTGAACATATGTGTCACTCAAATGGTACTTTTCCGCTGTTTCTGCCTAACGAATTGTGTGCATTTTTGTACTGTACATTTTACATATGCCAGCTAGGTCAACACGAACCCCAACTAGTGATTAGAGGTGTTTGCCTTTCAGTCACGAGGACACATCAAGTGCGGGCTGAAAACCGGTCTTGCATGGACAGGGAGTTTGTACATTTTCCCCTCTCTCGTTGCTTGTTAGTCTTTCGTCACACTAAGTGGTGGACAAAGTTCGAATAGCCGTTTACGTAGTCTAACGTCCGTGTCTTCCATCACTATGGTGTGCATAGACCTATCTGTACCAACTAGCCAAATGTCTGTGGTTTAACCCCTAAAACTTCATTTAAGTGAAGTATTCTTGAATATGGAGTTAAACAGCAATCAAATGAATAAATTACATAGCACAATTCGAAAGATTATACTGGATCAACATGCATTCCGGATTTATTACATGCTGTTTAGATTTGTTGATCAAAGTGTCTATAGCAGCCAATACTGTGTATTACTGTATATCTGCTAAATCTGGGAAGATCACGCACGCTCTTATCAGTTTAAATAGACACACACATCATTATATACGCCTTTTTAAGTTTCCAATGAAAAGATCATCAACCATATGTGAAACTGTGTGATGTCTATAGGAGCGTATCAGTTATACGCATGAGGTATTTTGAAAATTATCTTACAAAATACAGTGTACCATCAGATCCACGACTGTTTGATGTCTAGATCTGTAGAATTGTTTACGCGACTTCCGCAAAGATATACAAAGATAACATTACACAATTGCGTGAATTTTATATATTTTTATGATTTATTATATAAACTCTGTACAGAATTTTAGTAATTTTAATTTCACCTTGTATGTCTTGATAAAATGAGTGAAAATCGTTGCGCATAATTGATCTAACATGAATAGATAAAGCAGTTATGAAATCATATTATTTAACATTTTTGTTTAGATTTATCGGGGTTTACTTAGCATGGATTTGTATACAAAAAGACTTGTATTTGTTTATCGTTCAGGCCGAACGCGGTTTAAGCTTCAATAGATATATTTTTAATTTGGTCACTGAAGATATATTTCGATCATCTAAAAACTTCAAGCGGCTTGGAGCGGAATGGTCCGATAGACACCACGTTTATGCACCATCACTCCAGCGCCATGTCATAACCACTGTGAATAATATTTTTAAAGTCTTGTTGCTTTATTTTTGTAGTAAAACATGTTGTTAGCATATTTTAAAACAGAGACCAGTCCCCTTAAAAACAAAATGCCTTTATTATTATTATTATTATTATTATTATTATACACTCAAAAATATTCTGTTAAATTGAACAGAAAGTCTTTTGTCTGAGTGATGCAAGAATGTATTCTGTTCTTACGCAGTATTGTGTTATATTCAGCATAAAACCTGTTAGTCTGATAGAATGAGTATGTTGAATTAATAGAGTATGTGTGTTATATCTAACAGAACAATCTACTGCAATCGCGTCACTCAGATAACGGAAATTTTGTTAAATTTAACAGATTCATTTTTTGAGTGTACATACTATCCCTGATTTATGGAATCTCGTGAGGAATATAGAACAAATGTAGGACATCGAGCATAATGCACTGGAATGTAAGGTATATTCCGTAGATCAACGCGTACGCTTTCAGTCTTTCAATTTATCAACCAGACAATCAGCAGATTAATCAAAATGGATGATTATTTGGAATAGAATGAGGCACTGCAGCTGGTGTTGTGAAACGATATGCACGCATAAAATTAACATACAAATGAGGGAAAAACTGGTTATTAGTAAACTAAAAATATGGTGAACATACCGATTTTTTTCGTGAGCATTTCATGCAGAGTTCAAGCAGATGAAAGGAAATTTATTTTTAATGCTTTTATATATCCTGAGAAGAGCAAAAAGTAAATTTCCTGTAAAAACTCAAAGGACGTCCTTCAAGCTTATATGTGAGCCGCGCCTTCTCCCTTCAGGTGTTTATTCTCAAATGTTTTCAAAGCGGTGCAGCCATGTGCCACACTTTTTCATCAGTTAATTTTAGATTTGCTAATTTAATATTCGCAACATTACGTCAAGTACAAAAACCCATCACTCGTTGGTAAAGTATTAGCAAATCTGCTGTCAGCATACACACACGTGACAAGCTGCTAAATGCTTTCTTTTTTGTTCAGACATTTTGTCATCTGCATACCCGAAAGACTGGTGATTCACCGGAAAATGTTTTATAAATAATATACATAAATATACACAGAAGTTATCACTAATTATTTAAATGAGTTACAAAGGGCAATTTCCTCAACACCCGGAGCGTTGTCAATTCGGCTGACACAGGGTTACGTTGCCGCTAGCTGAGTTGCTATACCTCTATAACATTGCCCTTTTTCTGCAATATTTCGCAAGGTACACTTCGTGGCGTGTGAATGGGAAATGTGTGTTTCTTTCTGTATTGAAATAGGAAACACTGTAGTCTGTCGAGGTCTTCGTCGGATAATCAATCGATCAATCAAACAATCAATTATAATCAATAAATTAATCAATCGCCCAATCATCCAATCATTCAATCCTGCAATCAATAAATCCTGCAATCAATGAGTCTTGCAGTGGAGAGACCAATCAGTCGACCGATCAGTCGATCAATCGAACGATCCATCAATCTGAATACCATACTGGTAATTATTTGTGTTGATTGCAAGCCGTCATCTGCTAATCTCCACAGCAAGAGGAGCTTCGGGAATGAGTCATTCACCAGCATGTCCCAGGACAGTCTAATAAATCAAATAATCAACTGAACTAAATCCTGAGTGAATCTAATGTAAAGCTTGAAAGCCTCGAGTACCAGGATTAACACCCGGAGACAACTTTGTCTGATCTATGAACACAAGCAACAAATGCCTTGTAGGAATGCTGTTAGATTGCATGTGACAGATTCAAACAGAACTTGTGCGAATGTATAAAGAATAATTTGTTGAGAGACCTGAAAAAATGGTGTGCTTAAATCTTCGTCGTACCGGCTGTATCGTATCTGTCAGATTATAACAAAACCATCAAAATCAACACTGTTCACCGAATAAAAGCTGAAATATTCTATAGAGTTATACCAAATTGACATTACATTTTTGTTTCCGAGATTTAGCTTTGCGTCTATGCTATAATGAATACAATTAAACTTGCTGTAAAGATTAGATACTTAAAATCAATTCTTATCAAGCAAAATCAAGGTTTTGCTTGATACACCAAGCGTAAAGCATTTTAGGTGTTCTTTCTTCTTGATGATATAAATGCCAGGATGATATAGATGTCAGGAAGATTTTAATGCATAAGCGCGTATATTAAACTTAGACATTTTAACCGTGACCATGCCACTGACTATATTTTTTTATTCGATTTGTGTTTTACACAGAGCTTAAGAATATTTCACTTATACGACGGCGGCCGGCATTATGGTGGGAGGACACCGGGCATAGCCCGGGGGAACCCACGACCATCCGCAGGTTGCTGTCAGTCCTTCCCACGTAGGGCCGGAGAGGAAGACAGCATGAGCTGGACTTTAACTCACAGCGACAGCACTGATGGGATGCTCCTGGGTTATTGCACCGCGCAGGAGTGCTAGTTCCCTCGACGACGGAAGTTACCGTTATAAATAAAGTATAAAAATCGTGCTTAAAACTCGATTAACAAATCCATAAAAAAGATATATCAATACAATCTTTTTGAAGAATGAGGTTTATGTATAGTTCATCATTTCATAATTGCGCAGTCGAGGGTATAACATAAACACTTTTGCCCCCGAGCCATTTTGATAAAATCATCATATATAAAATTGCGCCATCTTATATCGCATACGTGTAAGTTTCCTCAACATAGGGTAATCGTCTAATGAGTGTTTACTGCAGTTTCTAGATTTTGACCCAGACCTGCATGGTATATATCATTCTCAAAACTTTCCAATACACTCAAAAAACTAACCTGTTAATTTCAGCAGAAAGTGTGATGCCTGGGTGATGCTAGACATTCTATTAATTCAACATAAACATTCTATTAGACTAACAGAATATTATGTTGTCTATTACATAGAAATATGTTATAATAACAGAATACATTCTGGCATCACTCAGACAAGAGGGTGTCTTTCAAAATTTACAGATTAATTTTGTGAATGTATGTGCGTGTCAACATACATACACTAGTTTTCAAAATCTTATATTCACATCTCTAGGGAAATTACGTCATCTTCAGGCTATCGTATCAACATCAATGTGGTTTTTACATGATGCGTGATGACTGACTGAATTTGTCCCACTTAACATACCTGTAGTCGTGCAACTGTTACATATTCTAAAATGCTTAGAAAATCATCTATTCAACTCAGATAAGAGATGAAGCCGTCTGAGACAGTGGAATTATCTGCACGGCTGATCACCGAAGTAATCCAATGTAGATAGTAGCCTATTTCTTCTAAAATTTGTGACACCTGGTCTGCTCGTTTTAGCAAATATGTATGTAGTTCTAGCAGGAATATTGAGTTTCTTTTTTTCTCACATGGTGAGACCATCGCATGAACAACATACTCATATCTTTACTTCTCCAAAAGGCTGATAAAGAAATGTAATATTGTACTTTCAACACAACTAATATCTATCCCAAATTTTAGAAGAATTAGGGGTAGGTACTTTGTATACAACAAAGGCCTGACCGTTGATTGGATGGCTGCAACTACACACCGGAACATACATATAACGATAATGAATCATCGACAGCTTTCGTGACCACTTCATCTAAACTAGGTATTTTTCAATAGCGCCCATGCAGGTGGACGCTATATATACATGTATAGTCAACAGTGAAGGACAGATCGATATTGTACTTGCTACAGATTGGATTTAAAACGCTACGGACATGTTTGTTAAAACATGGACATGTTCAAATTAAAATGCAAACAAAACAACTTTCAGAAGGTACATGTATTTATTGTACTAACGTTTATTTGTTAATTTATTTGATTGGTCTGTTACGCCGTATTCAAGAATATTTCACTAATACGACGGCGGCCAGCATTATGGTGGGAGAAAAACTGGACAGACCCCGCAGGAAACCCAGGACCATCCGCAGGCTGCTGACGGACCTTCGTATACGTGCGCCTCCTTGTAGGCTGATCCCAAAGCCAATTTACAGTGTTCCCTGACTGTAACCCTATGTGAAAGACACCAGACCAATGCTGTCACATATAGCTGACACCAAGCTATTCATACCTAAATTTGCTGAACGCCAAACGGCTGAAACTTTGAAGATTTGAAACTTTAAAATCTTACTGACTGCACTAGTTGGAAAAAACGGTACTATGAAAATAATGTGAATAATGAGTATAAAATCGCAATCTGAATAAACTCAGCTGGATATGTAGAAATATCAAGCTGAGTTTATTCTGACTGATAAAATCGTTGCTTCTGTCGTGATCACGTGGAATATATGCTGATATACTGCGAGATCGAATCAGGGGGTAAACCAGATGACCGTAAATATTTTAGTGGCGACATTCAGATAAGGATCATAATAGGGAGTTTGCTTTTCCAAGAAGCAAAAGGCGTTCCACCCAAATAGTTTCAGGACAAGGCATCTATAAATCTTGTGAGGATAATAGATGAGCGAATTAAATCCATCGGTTGGAATCAAAAGAAAGGTAATGCAGCATGGCCCATTTTCCTGAGCTTTTATCAAATGCACCTTTCCTGTATATTGAGTCAAAACCTTGCGGTAAAGTTACGCCCAATACAGGGTGTGACAATCGACACATTTGACTATAATACAAGACATCTGAATTATCAGCCGATTGTAGCGAGCGCATCCGTTTTCTGCGTAGATAACTGCATACACCGCTATCAACAACATTAGGGCGCGTGTCTAGCGAATCTAATACCCCTGTGATTAAGGGAGAGATACAAAAAGTCTCTGGCTATGGCAGAGAAAAACACATTTCCTAGGGTAATAATTCACTTTTTTTGCCATGGTGTAATTACAGGTCCCAGAACCTAATTATATAAAGTGATTCCCGAAGTGAAAAGTGTATCAGTCAAGCGTGACGATCAAAACAAGACGACGTGTAATGGCTTCAGCCTAAAATGGGGCACGATTGCTAGGTTAAAAAAAATAAAAATAAAAAAGAGCTACCTGTACTGGGCATTAATGCAGAAAATACGAGCAAAAACCATGGTTTGCATTGTTTAGGAGAACAAAGACGTTGTCACTACTTTGACGGCTCCAGGCCATCAGATAGCCGTTGGCGTAAAACCCCGTTATAGCTTCTTATGTTGCCGAAATTGGTCCAGTTTAATATAACGAATTAGCATAACAGATAATGGAGGAGGTTGTTTGTAAATTTGTACATCGTAAGAAACATAAAAAAAATCGGTTGTGTGTAGTGTATATAAATAGATCTGAAGTAGCCCGGTCACGCTTCACCTACTTCATGAAGCGTGAGCACCTGCATGCAGCATGCAGACTGAACTAGACAACGTGCTGCATGTACCTGCAGATTCGTCTACACACCAGTCCGTTATCAGTTCATATAATTATTGGAATAATCACTTTGTTAAGGTCTATATATAAACAATCAATATTTTAACATAAAAAATAACAGCATTACAAATGAAGTATTATCGAAGAACAATGAGAGACTTTAGTGCAGATCCAGCACGCCTACCTAGAGCAATTGGCCTATTTATTTAGACAGGACAGATAAAGTCTTTCCCAGACAGCACAATAGACAGGTTCTTATTTGTATAGCTGATTATTAGATCACTTTATACAAAAAAAGGAGACAAATGCACTTAAGCACTCCTTTGCAATTAGGTAATTCAAGCCAGATGATTATACGCACGTGCTGTTGTAAAAAGAAGTTTTCCGGTAGTTTAAAAGGATATTGTATCGCTTATTATTTAACACTATTATCCAAACTATCCCTTCCTGTCTGTTTTTATGGAGGATGAAATTCTAGTTACAACCGCACCTCGCCAGGTACCGGACATATCTCCTGACATGAAGCCGCAAGGGACATCTACACAAGTGTAGGACTATATGTTTCAGCATGCAACTTCAGTAGTCAAAGACTGCAGGACCCGAAATTGACACAAATATTTTCATTAGTTAATTAGATTAACTAAAGAAAATGTGTAAATTGTTCTCATTTTAAGTGAGCAACGTATAATTGAAAACACCATTGATCTATACTCAGCCTTCGATAAATGTATGTGTGAGAGCTGTGATGCATGTATTATGCCATAAATTACCAAGTGTCACTATATAATTGTGTGTAGTGGGAGACACAGTGCTACCTGCTTAGTTAGCAGTCTACCGAGCGTGCTGTACCGATAAGTAATTAGCGAGCTATTGAACTAACGTAATGATATAGGGTACAAGTAACGTAATATGGTACAGCAGAACCAAAACTTCAAGGAAACTTTCCCTTTAATCTGTTAACAGCTGGTACCCCACATAAAGGTCCTGTACCGGTATATGTCAGAATGTTAGATCATTGCTCTGATGGCTGATTACTAATGAGTCTTTACAATGCTTTTCAAACCCATTAATTATTACCTAGTTATAATCGTCTGACGGTTGTATACATGTGGTATGACTGCTAAATTTCTATATTTCGAGCAGTATTTATGATCTTCGTCACTTGGTGAGTTATTGTCTCATCAAATGTCACCATGTACTTGTATCAGTCAAAAACATTTAATGAAACGCCCTCGCCAGATTTTCATTATCCATTGTGTGGCTCTTACTTGAATCAAGGGGTCGAATCCAGTTCTGACTTTCTTAAACAATAAAGATGACCGTGGCATAATGAAAGTGAATATTCTTGAATACAGCGTTAAACACTATTGAAACAAATAAGTATTGCGTGTACTCTATTATTGCACGTTCGTGGTAGTTATTTTTTATTACCAATAAATTGATTATCAATATAAATATTACAGGTCAATGATTATCTGTAAATCAGGATTTCTGAACAGATTAATAATTCAATTTCCCGTAATTGCTGGAATCTATAGCTCGATCTCGAATTTATAATTTGTTTGTATAGTGGATATTTCGTGTGTCTATATAAAAATGAAAACTGGAAAGCATTCTCACATTTTGTTTCTCTGTTTCTAGGTCTTCTAATTTACAAGCAGATCGGGGCCTCCGTGGCTCAGTTGGTTAGCGCGCTAGCGCAGCGTAATGACCCAGGAGCCTCTCACCAATGCGGTCACTGTGAGTTCAAGTCCAGCTAATGCTGGCTTCCTCTCCTGCCGTATGTGGGAAGTTCTTCCAGCAACCTGCGGATGGTCGTGGGTTTCCACCAACCATAATGCTGGCCGCCGTCGTATAAGTGAAATATTCTTGAGTACGGCGTAAAACCCAAATCAAATAAATAAATACAAGCAGATCTTTGTTGTTGCCAAAGCGTCCTGTGTGGGGACATGGTAGTATTGGTCATAGCAGACATAAAATATCTTACTCTGGAGTGCTAAAATCGTCATGTGTGCTGAAGGGAAACAGCAAGGTGAAGTGTTTATTTTGAAATGCAACCGAATAACACAACCTTTTTTAAACGATATAGATGACATTAATAAATAATAATTCAAGAATAAATTATGAACGTCAATGAATGATGTTTACATGTAAGTTACATGGTGTTCGGTTTCAGTTATTTAACAACTCTTAATGGGAGTGCGTGAATACATCAGTTACATTAACGTGACAAATTACAAATGTGTTTAAAATGTCGCAAGTGATCTTGTCTAGCTAAGCATTTTAATTAATGACCTCACCTACGCAAAAGGCTAATTTAAAAGACGTTATATCAGAGATTTTTGCCAAAAACTTCACATTGGTTAATTTAATAAAATTTTCTGTATTTACCAAGTATAACTCCAATTACTGCCTTTCAGTAAATAACAGACTCGTACCTGTACTAGTTTAATGTTTAATGTTTAATGATTCAAAAATTTGGAAATGATACTTCGATCCGCGGTCTATAAAAACTGTGATAAGATTTATAATTATTTGGGCTATGCTAAGATAATACCAAAAACTGGATTGTATATAAGTGCTGATGTACCCGCTCAGTAAATGCATGCGAGAAAATGGATTCGAAATGACCACATGGAGCATTTGTATATGTAGTCATATGCACAGACTTGGATGTAGACAAAATATACAGTATAATATAGCTCCAACAGCATGCAATAGGAATAACAAATATAGTCTAGCCATTTGTTTTACAAGAAATTTCAAACATTTTATTGACAAGCCCGCGTGTCATATCTAAGGTGTAAGCATGAACATTTTTGTCGTCAGATCTTGAAATGTGTAAATTTCAGACAATATCACATTCGACGAGTTAAAATCCAAATCCCTTGGGGCGCGTGTTGTCAGATGTCATAGCAATATCACTGTACATTTCACTAAAGCTCTTTAGCAGATCCAGGCAGTCTTCGCGGGCGTGATGTTTAACAAAGACTTGGCACGCTGCCAATTGATATATTTCCGCAAATACTGCATATCTTAACATAAACAGGGCGAATGACAAATGTTACACGTCTTCAGAAATAATACGGAATCCAGGGAAATCTGGTCAGTGCAGACAGTATGCAGATACCATGACAAGACGAACAAAAGGTACAGTAATTTGCACGGTAATAACTGGAAATATCAAACGGTAAATTTTAGTGATTATATAGTCGGTGCTTTTGTTATACCTGTACAGGGGGAAATAGGATCGATGTTTAACTGATCTCTTCCGCCTCATGTATGCTTATCAGGTAGCAACCTGCATTGTTGACACATTTCGATGACGCTAGCTTAACATGTATTTTTGTGCTTTAAATACCCGATGACGATTTCAAATGGCGCACTGCACCTGGTCTGCGCAGGCGTATGTAGCACACACCTGTTTGTTGCTCACTCTGACCATCAGACACAGCTGTTTTATGCACATACAGGCTATGTTTATATTTCCCGAAAGCCGCACCGAACAAACAGATGTAGAACGTATCATTCTCTATGAAAAAAGGAAGCAAAAATAGAGAATGGGAAAATTTTAGTGACTAAATATTTTACTTAACGGCATGTGAAATTTCTAGAAAATTAGAGGAACACCAGACACCTGTGATTAAAACTTAGCAAACCACCTCCTTACAAAAATGGACAAAATGTGTAGTAAAAGATACCTGGACATAATTTCTGTATATGCCACAAGGGCATTATTAATTCCAAATGTTAAATTTTTTTGTATGTTATGATTTTTAATTAGGTTTTCAGTTTTCTCGGTTCTCGCAGTGAGTATTTTTCTAAATTGTAATTGTTTCAGTTCAATAACGTTTAAATTTTAAACACATTTGATGTCAATTTCGCTTCCGTTCTGTATAAATTCACATGCTGCTTTATGCGTATCGATTATCATTATAGATTACAAAGTATAAATTGTCAGATAAGATTTCCCATTTTAGTTAGCACCGTCACAGTGATCTATGCAGAAATCTTTGATTAGTCTAGAAGTTAGATATAATACAAAAGTTAAAACTAAAAATAAAATGACTACTTGATAATGCGTATATCGACCAATAGGCTGCCCGTCCGTAAGCACTGCATTGACATTGTCGGTTTTAAATAACATAAATGTAAATAGAGATATTTTAAGTGTACTTTAAAGGGTCAGTCATCACACTATTTCTGTTTGTCCGCTATAACGCAAGGGCAGTAAAATTCTATGGGGAAACCATACAGACATACCTTCAGGGTATAGCGCATCTGGATAAGCACATTTGAAAGAGAAGCCGTTTTGTTGCGGAAAATGATGATGAAGCAAAGAAAAAAAAACAGCACTGCTAAAAGTGCAAGATTATATAATAATGTATATCAATTGCGGAAGAAATAAAATGTAAGTCTGTCGATTTTATCTTTGTGCACTTTACCCGGTAAATAAATATTTATTAATTCAAATGAGTACTGATTCAGAGAAAATGTTTCCACACCATGCATCTAATTCTCTTCTTCCATTAATGAAATGTAAAACATGTTGTTCTTTAGTGGTACACGTGCTTTACGTTAAAACCAGAGTTCAAAGTAAAAGTTCTGTAAAAAAATTGACATGTACCGTTTCGTTTTACCTCCGTGTTGTCCTGTGGAAGAACAGAACAAAATATATTAAAACAAATTACATTAGAACAAAATACAATCTTCTTATACACCCTTTCAAAAGTATTTTCTTTCAGAAAAATTCATTTTTATGGGTGAAAAAGGCAGGAATCTTGAAGGTTAAAAACTTAATGGAAATCCAAACTTCAAATCGTGGAAATGAGCCACAGAGCCGGAACATTTCGTCTTCAGTATTAACAAGACTGAATCCTAATGGAATTCAAAGAACCACCTGAATGATACACATGATACACAGATGGGTTCCGCGATGGGTTTCAGCGAGAATTTGATGGCGTTTGAGCAAGACCCTTCGAGAAGAGACCCATCATAAGACAGAACAAATGTTGAAGATAAATCTGAAGTAAAAGTCCACGTGAACTGTCCACATAATTACACAATATTGATTCAGTAGCGTCTATTCTTATTGCTGATGTTTTAGTTAATTATTCATCCGTCGTGTGTGCCAAGAACATTGATATTCTAGATTTAAAAAGCGCATTGAGTCGTTTTATCGCTATATTGGTCTTGCTATGAGGTATAATAATACTTGATGAAAGGTTTAGGGAAAGAAAATAGAAAACCAAAACAAAATTGAAAAGAAAGGAAAACAAAATGAAAATTTTCTGTATCCGTTTCACGTATTGGGGGTGGGGGGTGGGGGCATGTTTAAAAAGATTATTTCGTCTTTACTCAAAGTCTGCTAAATGTGCCTAGTTGACATAAGGTCTGAAGAATGTATATGTAAACATGTCGTTATTAGTCCATTAGCTTATAAAGCTCCCGGCGATGCCTCCATCGTGTCATGTTCCACTGCAAGCTTCATTGCATAAAACATATATACATGTACTCATACGTATAGTGAGTTTATGTACAGAAGTTCAAATTCATGAATACATAGACATTCATCCATGAGGCCTACATGAGTAATGTAGGAAACAAACGTGGGAAATTCTACAAACGGAATTCGTCAGCATAGATTCACAGACAATAAACACGTGAGTCACCTGAGTCACACTCCTGTAACATTGCTACATAGACCCCCCTCCCCTCCCCCACTAGTCCCGTTATTACCACAGCTAAAGAAATCATAAAATATATAATTGCAAATATGATACAGGCGCCGCATCTGGTTCACATCAGAAGTAGTTAAACAGCCGTCGTTATATGGAACTTTGTTTTAGTTCCTGAATCAAGTATACATGTCGTAATCCTGTTGCAAACGTATATATTTGCTATTATTATATAATATGGATGCATAATATTACATATAGTTATCTTTCAATCTCGATGTTTGAACAAGATTCCTTCTAAAATTTGAGGACATCTGGATAGTTCGACTACAATACAACTATAGATTCCACAGATGCCCAATATACATCAGGATTCACGTGGAAATATCGCGTGCATGGATCTCAAAGGTCTCGCGCCTTTCTTTTGTAACATCGCGCAATGCATCAATTTTCGATTAAAGTTAGCTTGATTGAATGCGACATGACTTCCTGCTTATTTGTACCACTTAATCGGAGGATGACATCATTGCGTAGTTTTATCGTTGTTTATACAACTGTTCCGTTATACACCTGTCGACCTATAATGTCACAATTTATAGCTCTTTATATCTCCCCATATAACCATATCCACAGCTCTTATGCGCAATGCTTTCCTTGGGAGAGGATCAAGTTTTGGTAAACAAATTATCAGTGTGAAAGCCAAATAAGGAACCGGATTTCATAACTTAATACAAAGCACATTAATAAAGCCAGATAACTTCCATACAAAGAGTTATCACTGGATTTATGCGGCCATCGGCGTCTCATTTCAGTCGTTGTTCACAGGCTATAGTTAAGCTTAAAATATATATTTAAGTGGCTTTTAATGCAATAAGAACGCAGTTATAATATAATTATGTCTTGTAGTTATATTCCATGGCCTTCTGCATGGAAATGAATGGCATTTCTACAGCTTTGCCATGGAATGCTAAATATAAACAGGTACCGCTGGTGGCATTGCCTATCAACACGCAGGCAAGCAATGATGGACACAGTCTTATGACCAATAATCGCCTACCAGAGAGGCTGTGTGTTTGAATCTAGCTCCAGTTGGCTTCACTATCATGCTTTCAGTTAATCAACCAATCAATGAAGCAGTCAAGCAATCAATCAATAATGTATCCATCCATCCAATCCAGTTTTCGATGCACGCATGGGAATCAGTTTCAGTTTATACGTCATATAGTAACAGTTCTAATCAAGGGCATTTATGCAGGATTTTGGTCAAATAATCTATTCAGTCAATCAACCAATCATTCAATCAATCATTTATGCATGGAAATCCCTTTCATCTGATGAATTATGAAAATGGGATACTTATTACTGACGGATTAAACGCGCTACGTGTAAGCTTTCTTTAGTTCTATTATCCATCAACAACTGTTCTAAACATTGAGAAATTTTGTCCAGTCAGAAATTCTCTCAATATGTCAACTATCCTCATATCCAAGCTTTTGTTGACATTCCGTCTCAGTGTGATTATGAAATATGGTAGATGTTTTATTGAGAGAGTATATATGTCTATTGTTGTTTGGTTCTTTCTTCTATCAGCAGCTGTTTCAATCAAGGATATCTGTAACGCATTTTGGTCTAACACTATACATTCAGTGTCAAATATACGTCTTCACAAAGAAAACAACGAGCGCCGACATATGACCAACCAATAAAAATGTGGATCAATATTTAACAGTCTGGGAGGTATAAGCCAATAGGTGAGCCTAATAATCTAATCTGTAGCGCGTGTTCACCTGCAGGACACGGTAACAGGAGAGTGCAAAAGTCTTTGATCTTCGTTACATCGTTGGCCAGTCACCACACATCCTCAAGCGTGTCGAAAGTCATTAGCTGGTTACATTTCCTTGATATGGTACCCAGTTATTACGGCGCGGCCTGTGTAACAAGTGATTCCGAGAGTATGGCGAGTAAATTCAAGTCATAATCCGCCGTAAGGTGATTAAATGCTGCACGCCATTTACACTGTTTGAAAATAGGGAAGCTAGCGGAATTTTTTTTAATTACACGATCATTTAGACCATTCGTTAGAAGCTTTTGTCTGTAAACCATATATCACACCCGGTGCAAAAAGCCAGCGTCGCCTTAAGCCAGCGGCGTTTTAGTGCATTTCGCGGTGATGTATGGAGAGTGCACCGCGTCAACCGCGTCGATCAGTTCTCGTCGTTTCAGTAGCTTGCTATGTCTATGTTTACCTATCATCTCCTCGGGTTACCCTGGCACCAGCAAACATCAAATCAATACATAAACCATTGACCTAATTTCCAGCCAAATCAACACAAAAGAGCCAAATGAAGATTGCGTTTCCAGGAAACCTCACAAACCACAGTGTCACACAGACTTGTTTTAAGACTCAGCGGGTTTCTGGTTTCACACATGGCATAACAATCGACTCTTCGCTCATCCATGAAAGAGATGCCGTTATCCGTAGGTGAATCTGATGCAGGTGCCACATATAACTCCCAATCGTTTTAAACGATTTGTTGAATCAGAAAAGAAATATGATATTTTGGAACTAGACACGAATGTACAAATTTATTGATTTTGCCTACCATATTGTATACAAGAAAACCGGAACTATTTCAGTGTATGCGTTAACTTTAATGCCCGGAACGCAAATATAATTCTGCAAGATATGGTAATCATGCAAACATATTGTGTGCCTAAAGGGAAAGACACGACGGAGGCCACTAGAATCAGTGTGAGACTGTACAACCGATAAATTCCGCTCTACTTATTTATTGACTGGCTTCAGGTTTTCGCCGTAATCAAGATCATTCGGTTCCAAGAACCTATGGATGGGATGGCAAAATAGACAGAGCCTGCTTGAAACTCCGCTGATCCTAGACAGAGCCTGTTGGAAACCCTGCTGATCCTAGACAGAGCCTGTGGAAACCCTGCTGATCCTAGACAGAGCCTGCGAGATACCCTGCTGATCCTAGACAGAGCCTGCGGAATACCCTGCTGATCCTAGACAGAGCCTGTGGGAAACCCTGCTGATCCTAGACAGAGCCCGCGGGAAACCCTGCTGATCCTAGCTGATTAACGTTCCGAATCTGCACTGTAAGAGAGCCAGCTGAGATCGAACCCACGCCATGTGATTGGATCTGAGGTCGTGACCATCATTTCACGAGATCAATACATTTGATTATTGTAAGCTAGGCTAAAAAAGAAGCCTTTTACAAAATGGCGGCCAGTTTTGTTGGTGGTGAAAATGCGGTAAACCACCGTCGCTTGGCACTTTACTGAAGAACTCTATCACGTGCGATATTAACATATGCACATCATATTAGTGAAAAACAAATGTTTTCAACGACCGTTAGACTATATTAAGGCTTTTTTTCCTTACAGCAAATCCTCCATCAGTTATCTCATAACTTTCAAAAGAAAAAAAAAGTGAACCCACCAATATACAATTACCCAGAACATTTCATTTTGATTAGTAATCATGCAGCGGTTTGGCCTATTATACAACACAGAAAATAGCCGTAAGCAAATTTATTTACTAGCGAATAAAATAAATTTAACCGACTTATTTTCGTCCAAAAATTAATAAATTAATGTAAGTTTACGCTAGATGATTATACGTTTATATTTTTTCGAGATTTTTTTTTTTGGTCAGAGCTAAGAAATATTTACAAAAGGATGCAGTACAAATCACTTTAGTATATCGCTATCGCATTGTAAAATGTAATTTTGATCATATTTATGTTAACACTCGCCATAAACTCGCCACAGGAAACAGCTTTGTGGAATCGGACCCTGGTTTGTACTCATCTTGCACAAATAGAAGCAAAAATAAATGATTTCATTTCTTAAACACACTAGGTAATATAAGCAAAAATACATGATTTCATTTCTTAAACACACTAGGTAATATAAGCAAAAATACATGATTTCATTTCTTAAACACACTAGGTAATATAAGAAAAATACATGATTTCATTTCTAAAACACACTAGGTAATATAAGCAAAAATAAATGATTTCATTTTTTAAACACAATAGGTAATATAAGCAAAAATACATGATTTCATTTCTTAAACACACTAGGTAATATAAGCAAAAATACATGATTTCATTTCTTAAACACACTAGGTAATATAAGCAAAAATACATGATTTCATTTCTTAAACACACTAGGCCTACGCCTCGCTAATTTGATCATGATTAGGCCCTACATTACATAATTACATTATAATTTTTAGGCCTATATGTAAATATTGTTGAGAAAAAAATAAATAAATAAATTTCTTGAACACATAAAATTACCTCTCGCTATGTTGATCATGATAAGGCCCCAGATAAGAAATATATATATTATATTTATGTATGATGTGATTCACTAAAAGTGTACGTATCATGCAAGCGGCAGATATATGTATACACGGAGTTTGTATATTATAATTTTAGGCCTATATGTAAATACGGTCGAGAAAAAAAAAATTCATTTAACAGAATACACAAACAAATATGTTACACGTCCACGTAAATTTTTCAAAATTGTTATGAAAAGATATTTCTGTATCTATAGGTGAATTTTATTTATAATTTTGGGGTGCAAATTAACCACTTAATCTTTGCAGCAAAGTCAAAATCTACTCACAGATTCATGGATATGCATTCACAGGTATGTAGCTAATTACTCACATGTCTAATGTATTTGAAGTGTTTATATGTCTTTGTATTACAACACATGTCCTGGATCGTTCTAATTTCGTCAGCATGTGCAATATTCGTGTTCTCTACTCTATATCTACTTATCTAAGTAGTTCACCCATATACAGTGTAGATGTACTGAGCTCTGTACAGCTCATGCAGTGTACTAGCATTAATAAAGAGATATACAATGATGACAACTTTGATGCATATGGGTGTATATTAATTCTGTGAACTTTAAGTTCGTTTTATTTTTCAGACTTTAAAAAAAACACTGTACCAAGATGAAACAGTTTTGCTTGCAACGGGTAAACATAGGGAGCTTTGAAGAAAAAAAATTAAACAAAACAAAAAAAAAAAAAAAAAAACCACCAAAAACAACAGATCCATAAAAATCTCTGAGATGTGATACGAGACTATAGAAATCCGTAATAATTACCATCCTAAAAAAAAAAGCTTCAGTTCATTAAAATTCAATGCGCATTAAGGCAAAACTAAAAAGCGTTTGAATACAAATTTGGCAGTGTTTATCAGAGTTTAATTAAAAAACAGTATGGAAACACTGGATACTGTTATACTTTCGTAATTTTATAACACTATTTGTTCTAACCTTTTGTGGTTTTATTTTTGTTTACCTTAGTTGTAAAGAATTTTGAGCCACGTTTTGATGATGTTTTAAAAAGAAAACAACGTATATAGGATTATTTGTGTTAATATCAAATGCAAAAATAAATATATATATTTTTTTAAACGCAGATGTAGGACGATTTGGCTATTAAAGTCGACTGGCCACGCGCCGTGCGTCCTGTTTTTTTATTTTTTATATTCTGTTTTCGCCACACTTCTTTGTCTCATCCTACAGAAAACTACATGCTCCTTGATTGTCCACACAAAACAGGGGAATAGGCCCTACACTGTGTAATTTGTTTTGCGCATTCACACGAATAAAAAAAATTCTCTCGTGTGTAGATGTGTATTTACGGGGACAGTATGTCCTAGATGAGAACGTCTGGTTCTATTTTGGACGTCGTACGCAATAGGTCAGCCCACAGCCTTGTTTTGGCCTGCTTACCCAGTCTGGAATCTATTTTCACAGCTGATGTCATCTTTCTGTCAACTTTGGTCTAGTTCTCAGACAGGCTACACGTTGCATCAGGCGACCTTTGCTCGCTAAGCGAAAACTCTCGTAAAATGATATCTACGCATCTCGTAAAAAACATTGGTCCTGGCTACGACTGGGTTATTAATAGCACAGCACTCCAGGTTTAACTGTTCTTTTATGTTTATACATGCATGTGCAAAATCTGTACGTAATTAAAGTCCACCTTAAATGTATCTAAAAGTATCAATATGTAGTCAAAAATGTCTGCACTACAAAAGTTCTAATTTGTAAGTCATTCTTTCTACATTAGGATTAGCCCCCTATACATGTTCCTAAGGCCAGTATCTAAGTGTGTAATACTCACCAAGCCTAAGGCGGTGAAGCTAATTAAACGCTATAAGAAACCTGCCCCAAAACCGCAAATGTATTCGTGACTCCCATTGTTAATGCGTGAAATTTTGTGCCTTTGAGCGCGGCTATCTTGGTTATCTCCCTTTATGAATCATGATCGACCTGCACACCGAGCACGTCTCAGCATGTCCGAGCAGTCACCCACCCAGACGGCTGGAGCTCACGTGTGATCTGACTGGCTGCTGACGCGTCTTTTCTTCGCGATGTGCTGACGCCCTTTTCTGTACCACAGGGGGAATGGCTGGAGGGTACAGCGGCGGGCTCGATATATGAAGGCTCGATACAGGGAAGTGTTGTCAGGCTTATACGAGAGTCGCACAAGTAAGCAGACACGCCCTTTAGGCACTCAAAGCACAACAGGCTAGTTTGCAGTATGTGGAGAGCGGAGTTTTGAAATACTGTAGTACTGTTTCACCATGTAGTGAAATATGAGAGTATCGGTAGTGAGCTCTTAGACCGCATATGCCGGCCACTACTATCCTCCACATATGCACAAACGATAAAACAAGCTGTGACACAGCGCATCCTGGCACACTAGCAGTCCATAATTGGATTGCTACCATTTCCCTCTCTGTTTGTAAACATACATCAGGTCAGGTGGCTCGCCCCGCCCACTAAACACGTGTGTTGGCGGACCTGGATCGAGAGTATGTGCGGTCATTTGCATACACGGATCAATACGTCAGCATGTCTTATTTATCGACACACACATACCATAACACAGCAGTAGGATAATAGATTTCATGCCGGCGCGTGCCTGATAGGGTAGGCAAAACCAGCAAGACTACGCTTTTAACAGAATTGTTTTTACTACCACCACATGGCGAGCAGCATGGCGATGTACAACGAGAGCTTTTACCCCGATGGTGACGGTGTGTTATCATGCCAGTTAAAACAACAGGCGACGAACCATTGTGTATTTGACGACGAGAGTATACTAGCCTTGGTACGAGCTGTACAAGAAACAGAGTGTTACACCCCATTTATTAAAGAAGAACTGAAAATGAAGATCAGAGAACGACGACAAGCGTCGGGAAAAGAAGAGTTAGTCTTGGAAAAGCCCACTGTAAACAAAAACGAGGTAAGTGGAAATTTACACCTGGAATTACATCTGTGCCGTACATCAGACGGAGGTTCATTTTACGCAACGGCCTCACCGCTTGGAGGCCATGTGTTCCACACTCACTCTGCACTTACTAACCTCGGTGAATAACTCCACCGTGACACATTAACCGCAAAGAAAGTTCATTTTCAGAAAAGAAAGGCAATGAATTGGCTGTGTTTTCATTTTTACTTCGGCTACTTGAATTTATATGAGATAATTTACGACTCTGCCTCTGGGACAATATATGTCTAGAGGAAGCGTGTTAAATTTATATGACTGTATAATTGGGAAAGACATTTTGTAGACGTCCTGTTAAGTGCCTATTATAGCGTGTAAAGAATATTTAACTGTAAAAGTGAAATGTATAAACGGCTAAATGCATCATGTCTCAGCTGTTTCTCAATTGCAGCTAACAGCTACAGATGTCCACCGACGAGAGATAAGAAAAGAACAAAACCGAAGAGCCGCACGTCGCTACCGCAATAAACAGAGAACTAAGGCTTCTGTGGTCCGCAAGGTGAGCTCAAAGTGAGCAGAAAACATGCACCATCACTGAAAAACACCATCAATGAAAACATCATCACTTTTAACAATGCATATAAAAACACAAGACCATTTCTTAACGATCATTCAGTAATAGTATTTTGAATTTATCGATATGAATTTGAATAACAAAAATTCAAAATGATGACTTTAAGCATTTTGGTATAAGTCTGCACCATTCAGATTGCAAGGTAAGTTTGGTTGGTACAGATATCTGCCCGAAGGTGATTGTGATTCTTAATTAGAAGTTTTTAAATTCATTTTTAGTTCTTAATGACTTTATGATGCATGCACATATGTATGTATATATATATATATATATATATATATATATATATATATATATATATATATATATATATGGCAGTAAACTTAAAGATAGATATATGTATTTATGTTTTTCATCCAACTCTAAAATTACAAATTAACGCTTTAATTTTGAAGGAAATGGATAAGCTGGAGCAAGACAACAGCATGCTGATGTCTGAAATCAAAAAATTGCATGAGGAAAAGAACGAGCTATTCCAGGTCCTCCAGAACCATTTACAGGAGTGTTTGCTGGGGCCGTTGTCTCTTAATGCCGAGTCATGGCACCTACCAGATTTACCAATGGAATAAATGCTCTGAATGAATGTCCAGGAGAATAATGAATACAAGTCCGGCCGTCCAGCAGAAGGAATAGTGCGCGTGAAAGAAGTGCTCTTTGTCGAATTCCTTTCTCTGTGAACGAAGTCTCAGGCGGCCTGCCTCCGAGGGAAGATCTCGAACCCAGAAAAGAAATTGGCTAGAAAAAATCATGACCATGTCAACTGCTAATTTCCTCCTCTTCGGCGCTGTCTGAAGAACGGGTACACTCGAATTGACACGCTCAAAATAAAGAAACGCGGACAGTTTTATGCAGGCCTGTGTATAGTTACCAGAGTACTGAAATTGTACGGTTTTGAGTGATGGGAGGATGAAGGAACTAGAGATTGTGACAATTCTATACGAACTGGTCAGTTATTGGCATTATGGCGCAGTTCTTATATGTGGTATTTTAAAATGAACAATCACAATTCATGAACATTTGGCGGTCACAGTGGGCCAGATTATATGTAACTGTCGATCATTGACTGAGAATGGAAATGTTAATAATATTTTGCAAAAAATGTGCGTTTTTGGTAAAAACAAATTATGTATTGAAAAATCTATCCGACTCTTACCTCGACATGACGATTCCAGGATTTAATACCTCGATAATTCTTCCCGAATTTATGATCTCAAACGACCGATATTTGAAGAGAATCTAAACGTTTGTTTGTGTTTTTGATCTCAACTGAGTATAGCAAGTATATCTACACTTGTGTACTTCATGCGGCTTTATTCAGCTCATCAGATTGTAAATAAATATATAAATCTGTCAACTTTGAACGTCATCTTTGTATATTTGAATTGGACGGGATTGCTTGAAATAGATATATATATATATATATATATATATATATATATATATATATATATATATATATATATATATATATTCATTCCAATTGTTTTTTTGTTTTTTTTTAAATAAATAAAATAAAATGCGTGCAGTGCAAGGTTTAAGCTATGTGGTGTTGAGTTGGTCTTGTCAGAAGCTATACTCTGGGTGTGTGAGTTTATCAAATATTGTTCTGACAATTTCAAAAATCAAGAAATCCGCATCTGTCTATCTGAAACAGATTAAATCGAATATTTCTGAGAAACAAAAAAATAATTTGAAATTTTACTTATGAAATTCCCCATGTTAGTACCATGAAGTGGCATTTACTTAACGTGTCTTAACTTTCAGTTTTGCATGTTACCTTCGCCCATATGTTAAGGTCATTCGTCATCGATGTTTAATATATTGAATTCCCGTTCGGAAATGTTAAACACGACTTGTCTTGACCAACCTTCCACTCAGGAGGTTTAGAGGTCAAATTCACAATTTGCCACTTTGTTTGCTGATGAAAATAGGTTTTCTCTGCAAACTGGGGTTTTCCCGCTGTTTTTAAACGGGTTTTCCCGTGTTGTGCACAGTACATGAGTTTCTGTTTTATTTTTAATTTCATTGATATGAAGATACATGCAGTTCCAGGAAAAGTGGTATTAAACAACTATCAGTTGTGCGCGTTAGAGACTAATGGCGTGGGAGCAACGTCCGGTTGGTGTAATTTCGCAACAACATAAATATTTCAATGGCGATAGCGTGACTTGAAAGGAACACCATGTTAGCGCTTTTATCTTTACAGTTTTCGTGAGGTGAAGCAAAATTGCTCCCAAAACCGAGTATCGATGAAAAAGTTAAGCCCAAGTGCAAAATCACGATGCCTTTTATCACTGGGTGGCTGACAAAAAAGTTAGTGTGTGGGAAATGAAGAGCTGTTGAGGGGGGAGGGGGTGCGATTCTAGGCGTCACCAAAACTGATAAAAGATCCTCACGACTAACGGTGTATAAAGAGATTAATAAAGACTAACGAAGCACACTTAACTACGCAGTTAGAAGATCTTCCTTTGTTGCCAGGGTACATGCGCAGGAGACCCCCACAGGAGGCCAGTCACTTTTGATATCAGTCGCACGCGGTAGCTATGACAGGTGCCAATCACTGTGTTGTAAGACTATCTTGTCGCGCGTGCCTAAACATGTGATAACGGCCTTATACGTTGACTGGTCCCATTGAACTAGGATAAAAGTTTTCTTTGTATGTGAGTAACTACATCGGATCCCGTTTGTCAATACGAGTGGGTATACTGCTAACTAACATATAGGACCTATCTAGCGTGATCTTCTTTGTGGAGCGCAAGGATGAAAGTATAGTAAACTCGATTTAACACTGAAAATAGATTTAAAATAGGTATAAGTGTTTGAATATTATCAGGCATACAGGGGATTGGTAGCTGGTTTACATATGCGTGTTACATATGCATTTCTCTCTGAATGTCTCGTTTTATCACCTCTTTTTAAACCCACTGCTTTACATCGTATCTTATCATAACATCGGATCATCGCACTGATCCTTTACCTGGTTCATTGCGTCATCAAATGTCCTATGTTCGTTATCTGGTGCCTACACCCCACTTCATCACCTCTTTTCGGTAATTTAATAAACTGATGCCTCTTCATATTCATTACCTCTCAAGTGATTTAGACAACACCTTATTAACCTACTTCACCTCACTGTCCATTAATCCTCAGTCATATTTGACACATCATTTAATGCTTATATATTCATGTTTTTGATCTCCTTTTATCACCTAATTTCTCAGCAACAACTAGTTCTCATTCCGTCTGCCTCATTACACACTGCCTCCTTACGTACCACCTCATACCCCGCCCCACCCCATTTTACTGCCGAACATACAACTCTCGATGATAACGCATCGTACGTATAAATCTGGAGTTTTATGACATTCCTGTCTAAAAGCGGTAGTTTACTGCAAGTTTAATAATTAAAACTTTTTAAGTGTATGATCATGAACCGTGAAAAAATCTTATAAATGCGTTACATCATTCCAACAAATAAATATAAAAATAAGTAAATAAATTTTATCAGTTTAACTTCTTCACCTTATATATATCCATCTCGCTCACGATAGCCGTTCTAAACAATCGTTTAGTTTACAGAACTTACAAAACGCTAATTCACTGAACAAATCACATAATAAATAAGTTCTTTTTGTCACTAAAATTTCCTCATTCCGTTTTCTCCTCACCTTAACTTTCAACCTTTTTGAAGTTGATCAAAGAAATGATGTGCTATGCAATTAAGAGGACTACCTCAGTTCACCTTCATAACAGTTTTATGCAGATAACAATACTAAATCATTCTGATTTTTTTATAAACATTTTCATAAAATTTTCATAATTTACTTTTTTATCGTTTTGTGTATTGATATCTGCGTGTTTTATTGCCGCCATACATGTATGGGATTAATTTGCAGCGAAGCCATCAAAGAGGTTTTACCTTGTTGGAATCACTTCGATTATGATGAAGTAAGGAATTGTTCGCGGTGCTATACGCCAGTAAAATAAGATTAGACCTCTGCCAATTCTTGGCCTGCTCGCGAAGTAAGTCACACTACTCGTTTGACAGATCGATTTCTGACTGGCTAGACGTATAAACGGTCATGGATAATGAAATGGTCATATGACGCACAGTCAAGTGAAAATGTACTTATATAGATCATGCCCTTTGCTGTCCACGTAGGACAGTTCCAGATGACCTTCAGGAAGTCGAATGTTATTTTTATGTGAAGGCGATAGAGTAGTGAGGAGGCCTTCTCATGGAGGGGCTACAGATATAGGCTTAGCCCTAGGGTATAGAAGAATTACAGGTCAGTATAATGTAGGCTAATCCAGGAAGTCAGTGAACTGTTGCCCCGGGTCCCTGTTATTATAAATAGATAGACACAGGCTGCAATTATTACGAATAGAATTAAAGCCATTTTATATAGCTTTAATTTTTGCGAATTATTTGGTGGCTGTCTTGTTGGCGTTTTGAGGCATTTTTTTTTTGCCAAAGTAGAGCTTCACGTTTTGAAGTTTACTGCCGGGTGCGTTTATAATTTATGGTTGAAGCTTATAGAGGAATGAACACACCTGGAAACGCAGTAAAAAAGTTCACGGTGCTATAGTGTTGTCAATCTGGCTCCCCCTGATCGTGACAGGAAAATATTTACAATCATCACTTTTCTAGTGTTGTCTGACGGATCGGTCATCAACATATTATAAAAAGCTTCGCATATTGAGGGACTGGCCAGCTGCACTGGACATTTAAATGTTAAATTACTTGACGTCACACCCATCAGAGAATTTCAGCTAAGTTTTATCTTAACAGCAAGCCATCAGTATATTACACACTCGTACCATCACCCTGCGCCACCAATGTCAGTTCATTACAGACTAGTTTCGAGTTCTTTCTGTAAAGTAAAAAAAAGTTCTATTGTACCAGGTGGCCAGTTAGAAATGTTATTTGATTGATTTATTTATTTGATTGGTGTTTTTAAAGCCGTACTTAAGAATATTTCACTTATACGACGGCGGCCAGCATTATAGTGGGAGGAAACCGGGTAGAACCCCAGGGAAACCCACGTCCCACTTACGCCCGGAGAGGAAGTCAGGATGAGCTGGTCAGCAATGTTAGGCAACTATTTTTTATAACAATTACAATGGACATGAGCATCTGAAAAAGCCTCATTAAAAGTTATTAAGACCAGACAAAGGATGGAGAAAGCCGATGAGCTAAGCTTTTGTGAAGTTCCTGAAGTAAACAGACATCATTTCTTCCTTTGGGAACAAGATAGATAATCGGAAAATTAGCGTTAGAAAAAAGTTGCCTGACATTTTTGACAAGTCTTTTTTACGACTTTTTTTTGCCTTTAGCAATAAAAGAATTCTATGTCTCAAAACTGCTCCATTCACCTTATTTAGTTAAACCACCTACAAACCAAGGCCTACGTTTTACATACCTGCCGTAACTCTGTGTCATGCGCCTTTAGGTCTAATGTGGTGAGGCCTGTCATCCATATAAGTTGTCAAGGCCCACAAGGCCCCCCTCAGGAGCTTGCGTTGTAAAGCAGCCCCTGAGGTGGTACAAGATGGTCAATACATGGTTCCATAGAGGGATGGCGACCAGTCACAAATGGAATAAATATTAATAAGAATATACAAGTTTACTCTATGGTAATAGGCAAATACTGCATCCCAAATCACATCTGAGACTTACAAATATTCATAAACATTTCACTAATAAATAATATTTGCCTAATGATAATTATAGGGTTTTCCTGTCGCGGTCATTAAATAATATCCGTAAGCACAACGTCGACATGCTTGCTGGCAAGCCGTAATAGCCAAGCGCTTTTTGCGAGAGTTATAAAATCAGACGCAGGCGCATAGACAGCGGTGATAGTCGAATATACATACTTGACCCACTCATTACAATGAGGTCACCCACATTGCACGTAATTATATTTGAAAATTATAATAAAGGTTAGTAGTCTTGAATAAATGCAAATCCTGTTTCTAAGGAACCATTAGTCTTACTAGAGAATGTATTTTCAAAAGTTATTTCCTTATTGATTCTTAGATATGTGATAAAAACCAAACTTAAAACGGCGCCTTCCGCTGAGTCACTATGAAATCGCGATCGCTAAGGTCGCATTGACATATTTTGTTTAATACTGAATGTTAACAGATGAAACTTTGTAAGAAAACATTAGTAATCATATAGAATGTCGAACACCATGTGTTAAACAGCGTGAAAGCTGGAGACCGAAGCGAATTCTAACAATTATGGGAAAAGCGATATGCCACAAACATGTTGTAGTGGGCTTTTACGGATTATTACAATGTTATCGCAAACGATATTTGCCTTTTCCCACAAGGAAGTGACATATCGGTTCAACAGTGTCTTTAACCACACGGTAGTGATTTCTAGAGGACAAAAATAATAATACAACATATAGGGAACTTCGTCGAGTTAACAAGCCGTCTTTAAAAAGGCGCAGCTCTCGATAAGACCTACGTATCAGTGAATAATAACATTGTGACCAACGAACTGTCGTTGAACAAATTTACTCGGACTTTTAGTCTTAGTTGCTCTTACAGGAAATAACGATTGTGTACATTTGAAAGGCCTACTGGTATAAACAAATAGAACAATAACAGTAATCCATCACCTTAAACTTAAATAAAATTATTTTAACCACTTTAATTTCGATAAAAACACATCGTGTGCATACTCAATAACCCTTGAAATCTACAATTGCGAATACGAGGAGTGTGTGATATTATCTTTGTTATGTATTATATAGAGCAGGATGTGTTCTAATCTCGTATTGATTTTGCCTTGAGCAGTTTAACTGGAACAACATGTGTTTGTGTAAAATACACAGAAGTATACGGGTATACTTATACTTATAACAGTAACTTCATTTTGATACCAGTTGTCAGGTCACATACAACCAGTAATGTATACGGGCAATTGGCATTTCTGCATTTGTATGGACTGTATTGGATTAAACATGAATATGGCAATAATGTGTACTTTTGCATAGTGTAATGCATGCGTGGTGCGCTACGGAGATAGCAAATGAAACTGGGGATACGACAAGCACCAGGGAAATGTCTTGATGTTATTTTGAATTTATAAAACGAATTAACAAATCGAAGACAACATATGAAATCTCCATAGTTAGCACAGTACTGATAAACGCTATGAAGAGAACAAATTGATATGACGGATTGATGTAGACGCTACTAAGTGAGCAAGGGGATATGTCTTGTAGCTACAGACGTCACAACGTGAACAAAGTGTATGAAGATAGACGAAATACTGGACATGGTAACATGTCTAGCAGTTAGACAATATTAAGGGAACAAAGTGACATATCCTGCAGGTATATAGACGCTTTTAAGTGAACAATGGGATAATTCCTGCATACATCGACGCTACAAAATGAGGAAAGGCATATGCTCTGAAGACAGAGACGTTTTAAAGCGAACAAGGAGATATCTCTTGCAACTAGACGCTATTAAGTGAACAATGTTCTGCTGATGAAGTAATTGTTCAGTTTTAATACAGGGATGTGTTTTGCAGATGTGGTCTTTGTGAGTACGGATATATTCTGCTGATTTAGTCATTGTTCACTTGAGCACAGGAATATGTTCTGCTGATGTGGTCATTGTTTAACTGAACACGGATTATAATGAACATCGTCTTGCTCTGCAGTTCACCCACTGTTTTAGTGGACAAAATGATATGATTTGGACATGCAGTCATAGACATGTAGACATACTTACTCGACCAGAGTCATATGTGTTCATTTATTTATTTGACTGGTGTTTTACGCCGTACTCAAGAACATTTTACTTACATATAGGGCCGCGGCCAGCATTATGGTGTAAAGAAACAGGGCAGAGCCTGGGGGAAGCCCACGCCCATCTGCAGGTTGCTGGAAGATCAGATACATATAGACACCGATTCATGAAGACAATTCCTTGGTAGATAATATCATCCATACACGTGTCTCAGATGTGTATACATGTATATCATTGCCACTGGCATAATTATTCAAGGCTGCACACCCAGAAACCAGTGAACTAGTTCACGGTGTGATATACTGTGCAATATACGTTCGTGTTTGTTTTTGACAGAACTGACGTATTATCTGGGTCATATTGTAGACAATTGTATAAGAATCTCTTTAACATATTAGAGGTGACATCATATTCGACATATGCCAGACAGCCACCCACCCAAGCATGCGTGGTGATGTATGTGGAATGCTTCTGTAGCAAATAAAAGAGATGAGATGTCGATGAGTGGTACATGTAGATAAGTCTTTTCATGATCGCAGACGTCAGATATGTAAACCGACATTGTCGCGAAACAGCTGTTCATTGCCTGTTCCTCCCTTTGTGTATAACGTATAATATGATATAGGATGACAAATAATTTAAAGTCAGAACAGTTTGGTATAAGGAAGCACCAAAAACCACAAACCGGATGGCAGATTGCCGGCTATTATAGCCATTTTTGAGACAAACAAAAACGTACCAAAGTTCAACAATTTTGTGGTGTTTAAGTGTAACGGATTTGTACATCGTAATGCTGGTGATAATGTTCATGCAAGGACTAAAACGCCCACCACGCACACGCCTTTGACAATATCGAGTTTCTATTCAGTGTACGTTTGTTTACCCACGCAAAGGGAAGTAATACACGCCTGCAGATTTGACTAAACACAACCACACATGAATTGTATTTATGTTTTGTTTTTCGACATGATGCGCCACAATACACCATGCGATGCAGTCCTCTGTAGTGCTGGAATGTGCTGTTTACATCGATTGTCGTAAAATTGTGTGTCCCACTCGTAGCAACTCCAAACTTCTTACAGTAATCCTACCCTTCTTACAATAACCCCACCCTCCTTACAGTAATCCAACATCCCCACAATAGCGCCACCCTTCTCACAATAACCCCACCCACCTTACAGTAATCCCAACATCCCCACAATAATATCACCATTCTGACAATAACCCCACCCTCCTTACAGTAATCAACATCCCCACAATAACCCATCCTTCTCACAATGATCCTCTCCTTACAGTAATGCAACATCCCCACAATAATATCACCATTCTGACAATAACCCCACCCTCCTTACAGTAATCCACCATCCCCACAATAACCCATCCTTCTCACAATGACCCCCTCCTCCTTACAGTAATCCTAACATCCCTACATCCCCACAATAACTCCATCATTCTTCTCACTATGACCCTTTCCTTCCTCACATTAAACCTCATACTGTAGCTTGCCACAGTTCAGTACCTTACCCTATTCACAGAATGCAATTAATACAGTTATCCAATCCTTCGCACACTCACAGTTTTTCAGTGCATCATCCTTCTGACAGTATAACTACATAACTTCTCATATAGTGACTGTCCGTCTCACAGCAATCCCATCCTTCTCGTGGTATACCACCATATCCTTCAAACAAATATGTTAATTTCCAGTGATGACCTGCTTCATTTGTCTGTCAATATCGAATTTCTTACTTCCGTAGAAGCCTCAATGCCACCATAGGATGTAAGTATTATTATGATTAATGTATGATTAATTTGCTGTATGTATATAATAACTGCATACGCTCAACGGGACCAGTTTGCAAAACGCGTACATATTAGTGCAAGTGTTTATTATAACGGTATGGTTTCCTACACTATAGGCTCACATAAGGAAGTAGTACAAATAGTGACACCAGAATTCACTCTGACTCTGAAAATCTATGTGAAGCTATCAATTTACAGGAAATTCCTCTGTACAGTGTACTTTAAACCAGAACGAGAATAGAGGATTGGAAAAAAACAAAAGTGCGGAAAATCGAGTAGGAACAACGCCATTAGATTAGTACCACTGGTGATTACTAAACGTTTGATATTTATAGTAACGTTAGTGTGATATTTCATGGTTTAAAGTGAACAGTTTGTAATGTCAGCATTACATTTCTTAGTTTGAAGTGTGTTAAGATCAGTGTTGAGAAGATATAACAAGGTTAGCATTTTATTCTCCAGTTTACGGTCTACGTGATAGGATGCAAACGACAAATCGCAATCTTATCTGATGAGTTTATAATAACAAGATGATCTATAAAGCCTATCGAGGAAAAAATGGCCAAAAAGACACAGACATGCGCATCAATTGGCGTGTACAGCGCGCGCGGAGAATGTAGGTCACAACAGATCGATTCCAGACGGTCTTTGGCCTAGTTTACCTGCGCTACTAGCCATTGAAACACCTCGGTACGTTTTTATTGAGTCTGCTGCCGAACTGCGCAAATTGCTCGGCGCTAGATAAAAACGGCGAGCAATCTGTCCAAGAGGGCGCCATCCATTGTGATATCGATGCCACGGCAGCCGTTGACTAATCTGGAGCTGTTCTCTCGTTCCAGATTAGATAAGTCCTGCATTCCCCGTCGTAATCTCCGCATCTTAGGTAACAGAATAATAGGGGCGCTCGGTGTATATGCCTCATAAATATTGACTTCTGTTATACCTATTGAACAATTTGTTACCGGCGTGTCATAGGCCACAGTCCTGAAATTGACATGTCTGGTGCATGGGTCGCGAGGTGGTGTTATATTTATTAATACAGAATCATAAATATTATGTAAAACAGTGCAACCATTCAAATCTTTGACTTCGTCATAGTGATTGTATAACACACGAGGTAAACACTGAATAAAATATTAAATAGCTATACGCAGGAGACGATACAGGCTGTGTCCTCTATGTAACCCCACCCACGATTTCTATTCAATCCAGAGAAAAAACCCCTCAAACAGCTCATACACACCCTGCAGGCTGCATTAAGAATAACAAACTGCGTGACCCGAGCTCATTTCCATATGAACAGGGGTTTTATGCCCTCGCCTGGTCACTAGTGTCGCGTATTCATTGGAAGTTTTCAAGATAAATAATTGAACGATTGCATTTAATTGAACGCTGAGCAAAGCTATTTCTCTGCCGAATTACTCCACTGATTACAGAAATTATAATTCACAAGAGAGCGGAAATTAGACCCCGGAATACACACACATATATATATATATATATATATATATATATATATATATATATATATATATATATATATATATATATATACACACCAATAATTAAGATACAACCCTAAGTTCAACAGGTTCAGACGTCCATGGCCTCAGCCTGTATATGTAATGGAGCATTCATAACCCAGCCAGCACTTGGGCTGTTGACACGGGCTTCCCCGTGCGATCATCTGAAAGTCATTTCGTGGCATTTATGTGTGTAACACCATCTACGCCTTTATGTCAACTATGAAAGCATATTTCAACAACATCAATGTGATTTTAACGACTTTTTTTATGACTGCACATGTTAAATATATACTTCATGCGGTATTTTTATTTTCACCTTTACGTATGACATGAATAAACTGCGCTTTGTCAGATCGGATCAGTTATATTTGCGAAACATAATATTTGGATAGCGGATATCCGAAACCTGTAACAACACATCTAAACAAGAACATGATCGGTGCTGACGTTTAGTTTCACTGGTCCAACTCTGCGAAACCTTAGTTTAGTACATCATACACTATGATCTCTTTGCACAGTGACTTGTAAGGATAATGAATATAATGTAGTGCTTTTAAACAATGCATTATTTATTCATTCATTCATTTATATTCTCCAGAAATTCCCAACAAACAATAAACTTATATTTACACATGCTTTCTTAGTTCATCACGTTGCACTGACATGTAACAAGAACATTTCACATTATACATTCATTAAGCCTATGCTATTTGAGAGCCTATGCTATTTGCACAATTTCTTAAAAAGTGACATTTAATTCCCATACGTTGATAAACAAAAAAGTTGCCAGGAAAACTGTCTCAGACGTCAACAAAAATCTCACCAAAACATCCCGCGGCAATTGGAGAATGAACAACCACAACATTTATGAAAAACAAATACAGTAAAACAGGGATATTTAACTGAGGTTTGTTAGGCAATAAATGGTTTACAGCGGAGTCCATTTTAAAATCTTCTGTCCATGAAATTTATTTAATTATATATATATATATATTTCTTTGATTGTTGTTGGGGCCTCCGTGGCTCAGTTGGTTAGCGAGCTAGGGCAGCGTAATGACCCAGGAGCCTCTCACCAATGCGGTCGCTGTGAGTTCAGGTCCAGCCCATGCTGGCTTCCTCTCCGGCTGTATGTGGGAAGGTCTTCCACCAACCTGCGGATGGTCGTGGGTTTCCTCCGGGCTGTGCCCGGTTTTCACCTACCATAATGCTGGCCGCCGTCGTATAAGTGAAATATTCTTGAGTACGGCGTAAAACACCAATCAAATAATAATAATAATTTGATTATTGTTTTACGCCCTATTGCAGGGTATTTCACTTATACGATGGCCAGCAGGTTGGAGGAAACCGGGCAGAGTGCAGTGAAAATCCATGACCAGCGAATGGGAGGAAACCGGGCAGAGCGCGGTCAAAATCCGTGACCCACAAGACATTGACAAAAATTGCATCAAATATATATATTTTTCAAAGCCCAGACCCTGATGGCAGTGCTCACTTCTTTGAAACAGTGTTAATTCCTGACAATGTTGAAATTCGACAAGAAATAAGTCTGCTATATATTTTCTTTTTATTTTATTGACGTTTGTAAGTAAGTGTACATGTACTGTTTGGCATATTTATGCGAGTATTATGATTTTATAACAGACCTCTTGCGAAAAAGGAATCTGATATATATAGCCATTACACGACACGTGCTCTTATAGGTCCATGCCTTGTTGGATTTGACCTCCAACGAAGCACTTAAAACATATATTAAATATTAAAAATATTAAAGTATGTCCAGTTGACCCAGGCGAAGTACCAAACACTTTGCAAACAGTACTATTGTCTTCCAGGCTGGACTCTCATCATTTTGTTTTGATTTTTGTCTGTGCCTCAAGCAAGTCGTACCCAAGAACATATACTGCAGTACCTTGGAGAAGGAAGTTTGTTATAACAGTTACTGGAATGATTGACCTCATTATTCATTGGCGTTAGCGACACAGACGACAACATGACCGGTACATACATCAGGGAATGTGAGGTCCAGACACATAACTCAGTCACTGTCAGTCAAGTCTTTGAACTCCAAATACATAATAGAACCGTCACCAGTAGAGCGCAATGGAAACTAGTTATATCACTTCCGGTTTAAAATCTTTAGTCTTTGCTAATCAACTGGGAACATCTGAGACTGTCGGGGGTTTCCTGATAAAGTTATCATAGTACCAAAGAGTACCTTTACTTTACCGAGACATGCAAACATAATGATTTATTAAGGAACGCCACAGGCCATTCCCGTGACATTGTGCAGTAAAAGTAAGAAGCAATATGGCGGACTGTCCGCTGTGTCTGTCAGTGGGGAATTGGAACCGATGAACCAGAAGGTGGCTTGTTCTTCTCGTTCATTATGTATAGCACATTACCAGTACGCCGAACAACGTCCACATATCCGCAGGCTACCTTACTTATACACCATACAATGACCATGCAGATGGTGAATACTTGACTTTGTTGACACATTTATAGTATATACAAGTAACCTTCTAAACGACATCTTGTTGAATCGTACAATGCGTGAGAAATGTCACCAACATGCCATATATGCTACAAGCAAACCATTTGCAAACTGTTCTGCCTCTCAGTCTTCTTGAGTACTCCCGATTACAGACAGTTGCTTTAAATAGTTCTGGAATTCTAACAGACCTCCAGGCATCACGCATGATTTGTAATAAAAAAAAGACCATCAATCATCATATGTCAGTCGTCGCCATTAGTAAATACAAGAACGAACAACTCTGCTTATGGACGGAACTCTATGAAAGGGCTTGCGAATCATTTCGTCAATTTCTCATTTCTTCTAGTTCCTCCTTAATCAGACTTATCATAACACAATCAAGGTGATTTTGACCTTGACCAGAGGCCTGGAAAGATATAACCCATTTTTTATTTCTCAAAGGAAACTATAATTTACAAAATTACAAACTGCTTTATTACTCTTCGGGAGTTATGTTATATTACATGTATTTACTTCTCCCTTTATATATAATTTGTTTGGCATTTTAAAAGTGCAATGGAAACATTTCTCGCCTAAAGTAATACAGGCCCGAGCTGTGTTATCTGTTGTTCATCCCTGTATTTGCAATGAAGTTTTATGGACAAACTGATGACGTATTACCCATTCAGTGGTCAAGTCAGCTTGGACCCTAGTCGCCAGTGATACTCCATTATTTTACGCATACAGCTTTCAAAAGTAGTTGAAACATTTCAGATTACGACCAGCGTTTCTTTCCACGACGTTCACTTAGCCTATACGTAACTGCTATGACAACCAACTCTGTAAACATGGAAATAACGTGTTACTAACGTTAATGGGGCTTCGTGCAGGTGAACCCAGAAGCATCTCCACGTTCTGAATGTGTCCCAAACAGGTACATCAGTACCAGCTCAGATTATTGCCCAATTAATGCATAATAATGTTTCGACAAGCTGACATAATAGGCACTAGAACATTATAGACCCTGGGTATAGCCAGAAGCGGTATACATGATCAATTACAGTATAGATTAAATCAAATATCGCTTCGAGCTGCAGTAACGTTCGTAACAAGGTGCTTATATGCATTATCTCCCCATGATGTTAAACGAAAAGTACGCCTACTTGTACATCCAAGGGAATAAACGTTCTCTTGTAAAGTTCGTTGTATATCATGTAAAACGTTACACATACAACTCGAGCTAGCGATCGTAGCTCTGTCTTTCTATACTAGTGTGGGTTTTACGTGCTTGTGAAATTTTGCACCATGACGTTTCAGACATATTCATGACGTTAATTCTAGACGTTCCATCTGGCATTAAGCGAAAAGTAGGTGTACTTGTACATCCGAGGGAACGAACCCTAGAAGTCAATGAAGACACACATATTTGGAAGGTCAATACCCTACAAATTCGTCTGCATTGATCTTACTCTGTTCTACAATATATTTATATTCTAAAATAATGTTCTTGTCAATCATCACACGTGTATTAAACATTTTGTTCTTGTCCCGACTCACACATAACCGACACGTTAATTATTCGGGGTAATACCATTAGCACTAGGAATTAATTTGCTCTGCATAACTCCATTTTACGGTTTAGGGACTCATAAAAAGACAGAGTTATATTTGAACGCAATTACCATGGTATCGTAATGACAAGAGCACAATCTGCTATGGTATAGTGTAGTTTGTTCACGTTAAGTCCGATACACCTTTGTGCAACACGGCTTTTATTTCCAGCTATCAAATTAACGCTTTACAGCCTTTTTCATATCCAGACACACAAACATATTATCCACCTTTATGGACGCATCATTTTTTTTTTAGCCTTTGTTTTTCTCATTACTCTTTATATTAAACAAAGCTTTTCAGCTCATGCTGACTTCCTCTCTGGTTGTATGTGGGAAGGCCTTACAGCAACTTGCGGACGGTCATGGGTTTCCCCCGGGCTCTGCCCGGTTTCCTTCTACCATAATTCTGGCCACCGTCGTATACGTGAACTACTCTTGAGTATATCGTAAACACCAGTTAAATAAACAAATAAATAAACAAAGTTTAATAATGAGTTTGTGGTCTACAAACCGAAGAAATCTTTATTTCTATAGATTTATGAGCTTTACAGTTCTTACCACTAAAAACTTTTTTCAATATCTCGTCAAGATGAAACAAGTCAAACGATACCTAATCTGACATGGAAGCTACATGATGGTGCACTGATTTACAAACACGTCTGATCTGACGGCTGTTTCAGATTTTTCAGATATTGTACCCCGCTGAGTACAAGCAAAGTAATGTATAATCCGATTATGAAGAGTTAATCCATGAAACAATGCTGGATATTCATGGCAAGACAAGAGTTAATCCATGAAACAATGCTGGATATTCACGGCACCCAATATTAGCCGAGTGACATACGTTGGTGTAAGAAACATGAAAGGCCTATTTTCGTGCTTTGTCGTTTCACTTCATACTTAATAACAAATACTTATAAACCCTCGTTTCTGTTGGTTGCTGAAAATGAAATGTCAGATTGTTGCGTTAATTCGGAACAAGCATTGGTTACCAACATGTTAACCAGAATAAGCCAGGATAAAACTATGCCTGAAGGGGTCAATATCGGTGTCCGTCAGCGCGTAAAATATCGGCTTGGTTTTAATAGGAGGAGTTGATTTTAAAATCACTTCAAAACTGTGGTCATTTGAAAGATTTCCTCGCCTGTGTGATCAAGACTGTGTGGGCCGCAGGGAGGGATGCAGGTAATATTATGAACATGTATACCCGAGCTGGCATATCGACGCTATATAAATCATAACGAGGCGTGCTAACATTAATGTTTTGTTGCCGGCTTCGACCGTGACATGTCGATGGTTTTGTACCGATTGACTCCAGCCTCCGGCAGTACATGTAGCATTCCGCCCTGCGTGTCACTACGGAAATGGCCGGCGGCAAAAGACGGTGCGCGGGTCCGATCACCTCACCGTCTGTCACATCTCATCACACTATTAATTTCCCATTTACCGCAATGTCATCGTTATGTGCCATTGATTAGCCTAAAACGTTTTCTGGCAACATTCCTCCAGCTGACATGATTGCGCATTTTCAGAACCAATACATTTGGGTCAAACTTTCTCCCCGAGTGGCTTGCCACGATTATACACATATAGACGTCTTTTATCGAAAGTTAGTATCGAGGCTGAATGTCTAGTGTTTGGTGCATGTGATTTAATACATTTTAAATCGACTAGCCATAAACGAGGAAAAATGTCCAATAAATATGTATATACTATACTTCAACAAAAAGACAAAAATATCGTCAGAGAAAAATTAAATATTAACTTCGGTGAGTTATCATTGATTCCCCTCGTTATATCGTGTTCGTCTCTAGTCAGTTATACATATAAGCGGTTGGAAAATGACCTTTGACATCTACTTCATGCAGGGACGTACAAAGTTGAACTTATTTAGTCGTCTGTTCATTTAATTGCTCTTGAAAATTTGATGACAACCAGTTTCATGGGTTGAGGAATCAAGAGTGCTGGGAGTAAAACCAGAAGACTTTGGCAAGTAACTAAGCATGAAGTATGTGCCGTACTGGTGAATAAGACATCCGCAAGGACATCTGGATGAGTGCTTGAAAGTTTTCATACGTATGATATAAGTACTCGTAGGCCTATATCATACAGGCGGAAGGTCACCACGATAATGGCAGACATATTGGCGATGTGGCGTTAAGCCATTATCATTCATTTATAGGTAGAAGGTCGCCACGATATGGTAGAAATATCGCCTATGTGGCGTTAGGTCATTATCATTCATTATAGGTGGAAGGCAAGTGGTTCCTAGCGAACTTCATGGAAGGTCACACAGGAGAGCAAGGTCGACCGCTTATTGCTATCGATCAAGGTTCTACGAGAGGGGAATCGTGAATTTCTCCTGTCCGAGAATGCACTAATTATTTATTTATTTGACTGGTGTTTTACGCCGTACTTAAGAATATTTCATTATACAACTGCGGCCAGTATGATGGTGGGAGGAAAGCGGGCATGGCTCCGGGGAACCCGCGGCCATACGACCAGAGAGGAAGCCAGTATTAGCTGGACTAGAAGCATGTATAGGCACTGTTTCATGAACACATAGTTTCTTTGGTAGATAATATCGACATTACACTGGCCTCAAATGTGTATATAACATTGCCAGCATGAGCTGGACTTGATCTCACATCGACCGCTTCTGAAACTGTGGTTTAACGTTGAACTTATTACTTGGGTATATATTCACTACATATATTTTTCCGGTACCACAAACCTATAGTGCTACTTACAAGAGTGTTGCATGTACCGTGCAAGCTAGGGAAACAGGGCTAAATTTTAAGCTGTGCATGCATATAAGATCTAACAGTGTTTTAATGCAACTGTAAGAATATGCTTCTTTGTATGTCTAGCTTACGGTTATGTGGAATGGTGTGGTCTTATAAGATATTGGAAACATCTTCAGTACAGTGAAGAATTTTACACCAGTTATCGCCAGTCACAAACAGCTATTAAAGTGATATGGGAATTAAACACCGATCGTATATGAAGTAATGCTGTATACGAATGAATGGAAACGATGTAGTTATCAATTCACTGAAATAATATTTATCACAGTTTTGTATCACCTGGTGTATTAAGAGAACACATAGAAATGGCTGATACAAACGATACAGACATGCGCTAATTAACACGTATCGTTTTAACCGTGACTGTATGGGAATGCGTGGGGAATATGTATATTTATTTATCTAATTGATGTTTTGTGCTGTACTGATACGACGGCGGCCATGCATCATTATGGTGGGAGGAAAGCGGGCAGAGCCCGGGGGCAATCCACGACCATGCGAAGGTTGCTGCAAGACCTTCCTACGTACAGCCACTGAGGAAGCCAGTATGAGCTGGACGAACTCACAGCGACCGCTTTGGTGGGAGGCATTTCGCCGTGTTGACGTGCTATTCCCCTCGGTCACGGAGGCTTCGAGAAGGAGGGAGGACAAGGTTGTAAAAGGATAAGGCCTGAAAATGTGCTACGTAATGATGACAATGATAAGCATAAAGGTTAGTTAGTCTGGTATGTTGATAAACAAAAGCAATCAAGGTGCACTTAAACAACATCGAATTAGCAAATAATTAAGTGCTCATTTTATGTTAGGTCAAATATACGTGGCACGTGACAATGTTATCGGCACATTTTTCTAACTCGCTTTACTATCACTTATCTGAAAGCATTTCTGATCGCTGCGCTTGGCTTCGAAACAGTTTGAGGTCTGTCTAAGCTTACGCTGTTTCCACACCCATTGGTGACAGTTTTCACATGTGTTTGATGGTAGGAACCTTCAGACCCATCGTAAACCTTTAACGGTACACAACCTGCGGATGGCTGTGGGGTTCCCCCTGGGTTCGGCCCGGTTTCCTCCCATTCCTTCTGTAAGAGAAATATTCTTGAGAACGGCGTTAATTACTAATCAAGTGATTAATTAATTAACTAAGTAAGTAAGTTAAGTAAATTGATAAAAAAATATATATATATACGTAGAATTACTTTGTATGGCGCAAATTCATAAGCTTTGCTTTTTAATGCTTTTTGTTAAAAACTGAAGTACTTCTTTCTTTGCTCATGAGCCGGCCCCGATAACACAGTTGGTAGAGCGTCCGCTTCGGCGGTAGATCCAGGGTGAATCCTGGGTCGGCTCACACCTGACTTTAAAAGAGGAAATTGCAACTTCCTCGCTTGGCGTTCAGCTTGAAGGGGATAGTACAACGACTGGTTGATCCGTAACGGTATAATGGCTAGGGCGGGGTGGCTTACTTGCCTTCAGTAAGGCGTCTCAGTGAAGCAGCACTACATAAAAGAAATCCGTCCTGCACATTACATGCGCTCTGAGGATTCCTTTGTCGTCATATGACTGAAAAATTGTTAAGTACGACGTTAAACCCCAAGCACTCACTCAAGACAAGAACTTCCAGACCTAGTTATAGTATATACTGACGCCAAACTAATCAGTCCGTGACTTGTTTCCTAACGCTTATCGCCGCTTTGGGGACAGAAATGGCCTACCGAAATTGTCTTCTACACTTGACCCATCTGTGCTTTGAACCCTTGGTCCCCTGCGCACAATGAGGATAGTATACACTGAGACCGGCTCGAGAGGTGCTTGATTTCTCTCTCTTTACACCAGAAGAGGGTTGTACCGAGATTGTCGGTTTTGCAACTACATGTATGTGTGATCCTTTTGGGATTTGAACTTGGGGCCACATTCTCATGAGGCAGACACTCTAACATCTGAGAGATCCCAGTGCAGTGCAGAATCAATGTCAGTGAACTTACATGTACATATCATGACCCGGAGATCAATCGCCAGTCAGCCAATGCAACATGGAATATCTGTATTCGTATGAGTCATACCCTTAACTTCTATGTACGCATGCGCAGTTTCAAAAGAAACCCCCTCCGGCCATGTCGTGGAGCCATTTGTTTGATTGTAGGACGGAGATAATGGATTGCACATTACGTGTAACAAACTGGCACTACTAACCACGACTCACGACAGAAGTAGAGCACACGTGTACGGAGAAATATCTCCATTCCTCTCTGCAAGCGGAAGTTCATAACAGGGTACATTCACCATGTAGATGTAGGTCAAGGTCAGAGCTTTTGCGTGTGTTGAACTGAACCGCAAGGTTTACCCGAAGTTTACGGACGTTAGGTGTGTTTCCACATCCTCACTTCACTGGGCACGTTTTAAACAGGTGCACTGACAGGCTGACAGCGTCAGTTATGTATGGATATACCTATACTGGTATTAAACGCTCAGGCTACCGAATAATCTTACAATGACTGACCTAAAGAACACCCTCCCCGCAACTAACTATCACATATGGTACCATATAATAGTGATTGGTAATTTTTTTTTGGGTAAATTTTCAAATTTACTTTTATTGTTTATTTGTATAAGCGGGATTACCCATAGCCTTTATTAAGGCCACTGAAATGTAGGCTATGTACCAAACTACACAAATAGTTCATTCTTCAGAAATTCCATTGATTATAACATATATTGACATCTGGAACCATCTGAATTTCTTAAAAATTGAATTTAAAGTCCATATAGTGATCTCAAATGCTAATATAATAAGGATATTCTACAGGACATTTTGCGACAGTTGTGGCTGCTGTGTTACGTGCAATAACAATTCCTATCTTGCCGATATATCTAAATCATATTATTTTCCACTTTGTTCATAATCAAAGTTCCGAATAATTAATTAGTAAATATTTTCATTTTGTGGAAACACAACCTTCAGTATAAGAGAACAAAATAGCTTAAAAATCAAAAAAAGGTCAATTGTCTGGGGCACTGCATTGAAAAATATTGATCAATTAAGACAGCATTCTTCCGTGATGGATTGGCTTCTACAAGAGATCTTGATTGTTCCAAAGATAACAGAAAAGCCTAAGCCTTTGCCTGGCATATGTCGCTTATGTTTCTTTTATCCCAGCAATTTTTACGACCTAGACACATTGATTTCCTCTCGTGTCGGAGAAAACACGAGATTTTCGAGCAGAGAACGGAGTGAATGAGTAGAGATACAATTGGCTCTGGTAACACTAGGTGTGGTGACGCCGGGCTGCTGGTAGGAAATTGCGATGTGGTTGATACAGAATACCTGGTACTTATAGTTAGTAGCTGATCAATACACGCGTGTTATATAGCGCAGCAGTCCGGCGGGAACCATTGATCTATAGCCATTTAAATCTGTGGCAAATACGTGGAGATGTGGGATTAAGTAACCTATTATTACTCGTCCTGACTGCGCGAGACCTCTCTTCACCGGCCACAATATTGGACTATTCCTGTCTTTTCTGGACCCGCCTTGACTAATATCTCTTTTGTTGTTACAGAATATTGATATTTTTCTGTCTACCTCAGTTCGTCCCGCTAGACAGCCCATTCTGTTTTGTAGATTCTGACCAGTTCACTTATGCCCACGTATGTTTGTATTCGTTTCACCAAGCATTAACACTCCCGTAATGTTTTTTTCATGTAACATTTCCATGGGCTGATTGTGGTAAGCCGCTCACCGTGGAGGCTTAAGTACCGTGACAAAGTAATATTAACGTGTCACCACGTCATAAATGAACTGAAACCTTTCCGAAACGTTCCTTTTAGCATATACTGGGACACGTTTTAATACCTACTTTGATTACTTCCCTTTGAGCTCTGTAATTACTACAGGAATAGTCCGTCGTTTTCAGTTAGAGACCTTATATTGGAATTAATATTTTCGATGCTTGTAAAAGAACTAATACAGTTTTAACTCTGTAACAGCTAACATCCATCTTTTGTAAGTTACATTCACCTTTCATTGGATAAGCGGCGTACTTTTATATTGCGTCCGTATGACGTCCACAGAATCATGTAAGGTTTTTACATTTAGCTTTACTGGATTTGATTGGTGTTTAACTATGTCTATGAGAAGAAAAATTTGACATATACGAAGGTGATGGATTTAATGAGGAAACCAGAGTTGTAAACCATCAGGAAAGAGCTCATTGTGCACGCTGTAAAAGGGAGCTGATTGCGTTAGAACTATGTGTAAGGCCATAGACCTAAATAACCGTACAAACGCTGTCGACCTCTTATTATCTCCAAGGCCAAAAGGAATGGGAATACTCAGGAATATCCAGGATTCTTTGTCTAAGTCCGGACTGAAGCCAAACCCCGTGTGTCCAAGTTATTGGAAGACAACTATCTTAACCATGAAATTTACACAACGACCCGCTTCCTCAAGGCATTTATCAGCATTGCGGAATAAGTATTTGGTGACAAAAGCCCCACTTGGTAATGAACATATTAAACCCATTTGGTAATAAAAATCCAACATGGCACTGTGAGATTTTAAGTAACTTTTTCTTCAAGATTTTCTGTACAAAATTTATACTGGTGGCAGTGATGTAAAGCGAGCGTGTAGAGAGCGGCGCATGCGCTGTTAGAAACATGATCCCACACATGCAGGCTCGGGTTGCATCGCAGAGACGGAAAGGCAAGTATCCACAACCATGTATATATGTAGGATTAGAAAAACCTCCAAACTGAGCAGTGGCATGTAACAATCATTAGGTGTGCTGTTGCTTACTTTAGACAGGTTCAACATATCGTTCATAATATCACTTCTGTAAAGGATCGGTACAACCGTTTTAGCTAATACCCTCACTTCAAGAGCCCTGATCTGTCATTATTCACCGATTGTGTTTACCACTTTCTCCTTTTGCAGCTGTATCAACGAACTGGTGGAGCGTTCTTGATAGCAAATCCCAAGTAATTAATAATACTTAGATAAATTGATTGCTTTTAGGGGTGTTGCCAAGCCGTGTAATTTGATCCGACAGAAGACTGGGGAGAGCAATGGATGGATGCGCTGGATAATTACCCGTAATTCTGATGGACGATAGTCTTGCAGAGAGATCTTCAATGACACAGATATACCATGACTATATGAGCATATGCACAACTCACGGCTCAACCAGCATGCATGTCTTCCCTGTCGGGCTTTTTGCAAACATATATATATATATATTATGGGCGTATATGAAGGCAGTCTGCATCATGGTGGGAGGAATCCGGGCAGGACCCGGGGGAAACCCACGACTATAAGCAGGTTGCAGATCTTTCCCCGTGCGGCCGGAGAGGAAGGCAGCATGAGCTGAACTTGAACTCACCGCGACCGCATTGGTGAGAGGCTCCTGCTTGGGTCATTGCATATACAGTATACTGAATATCACATTTATAATACATTACACACTCACCTGGGCTGTGCCCGGTTTCCACCCACCATAATGCTGTCCGCCGTCGTATAAGTGAAATATTCTTGAGTACGGCGTAAAACACCAATCAAATAAATAAATAAATACATACATTACACACAGTATACAGTATGTCATATACACAGGATGTCATATATACAGCATAGCATAATATAGTCCATATGTCCATATTTAATAACGTTATCTGATCGAGTCACACCTAAGACTTTAAAAGGGGAATTTGTAACTTCCTCGCTTGGCGTTCAGCATGAAGGGGATAGTGCAACGACTGGTTGACCCGTATCAGTATAATGGCTCGGGCGGGGCGGTTTACTTGCCTTCGGTAAGTCGTCTCACTAAATAAAAGAGCGGTGGAAATCCGTCCTGCAACAAGGAGGCACATTACACGTACATGCACCCTAAGGATTCCTTCGTCGTCATATGACTGCCGTACGACGTTAAACCCCAAGCACTCACTCCATATTTAACACATGTATGTTATCTGATTCTAGCGGCACTTATCCCCGCATGCGCTCTAGTGTCCATGGATTCATCCCTCCATTTATCTTCATCCGAATTAATACTCGTCAACGTGAAATCCGAATTCAACTCATCTGGTTATCAATTATCACATACGGGTGCGTGTAGATTGATTGATAGCCGAAACATCAAACGGCTTTGTCACGGTACCCTCTTCCAATATAACGGCAGTCAGACAGATTTAGTACACGCTTATGTTTGGCCCATGCATTACATTTAGTAAAGGAAACCACTATTTGCCGATATATACGCCCATATAGTAGGAAGCTTTGACAGTGATATAAACCAGAAGAAATAACTAAAATGTGATCATAAAATGCAACGCATACGCATTTAAAAATTCACGCCAGAATCAAGAAAGAGAATACCATCTCCAACAACAACAGCTATAGTGAGTGAGTGCTTGGGGTTTAACGTCGAACTTAACAATTTTTTTAGCCATAAGACGACGACGGAGTCCTTAGAGTGTATGTACGTTGCCTCCTTGTTGCAGGATGGATTTCCATCGGTCTTTTATGTAGTACTCCTTTACTGAGACGACTTACCGAAGCCAAGTAAGCCTTCCCGACCGACCCACCATCGTGATATGGGTCAACAAGTCTTTGCACTATTCCCTTAATGCTGAACGCCAAGGGAGACTTTTTGCACGTTTTTGAGACTAGGACACCTCAGTTAGCATCATACAAAAGCATAGATACTCTGAAAAAAAAAACCCACAACAAATGAGAAGTCGCATATCTGACGTTGCAGCATTCGACAAAATTTTATTTGTCATCTTCAGTGTCTGTGCTTTTGCATTATGCTAAGCTTATTGGTGTATAAATACGCTTTTGGTCAAACCTCTGTTGAAGCCTTGAACTGATACAGTTAAATTTCCTTCCGTCATAAATTCACAAAAATATTGTTATATTGTATATATGCTGTCCGTCTATGACATTAGATGTATACTGAGTGCTATTTCTCGGTCCGAACCACTAAATAGTAACTTAGGCAAGAATGGTGACTTCCATTTAGCCCTGAAATTTGAAGTTCGTTGTCTTAACGAAGGTATTATAGGGTTCAAACGTACATACTAGGTCATTTTGCGTCAATTTGAGTAGAATTTTCTTTAGTAAGATTTCGCCACAGCATAATCCGCTGGTATCACTTCTGTTATAAGACCTGACAATTAGCTCCTCCTCTTTTCCGTGACTGCGAGTTTAGCTGATCATATATATTGCATGATGAAGTGATCCTCTTGGTAGGCGTTTTTTTTCAAGGCCTAGTTGACAATAGGCCGTGCTGTCTAACGTTTGTTACAGCTGGGATTAAGACCTCAGGTTACAGACCATTTATTGCAGTTTACTGTGCAGTCACTCCAGTTCGGCGCATGTGTAAGTTCATCAGTAGCTTGCCAAATGTCTCTGGTTTATACCCAGGCTCTGTTCCACCCATAAATGACAGTGAGATCGGTATGCGAATATGGATAGTGACCGTACGTTAATCGGTAACGGGCAGCCATATAATGGCATTGGTGCCACCCGTGAGTTTATATTAATTCTGTGACCGTTTAAATACGTTTAACCTCAGGCGTTTAAAGCAAACATAACTGGTATCCCGATCACGCATCTGGTTAAGCGTTTTCTGGCAGTCGAATTGTTTGCTTCCAATGAATGATGAGATGTGCACCGCGTAATTGGTCTGGCGCGACCAATGTTTAGGCATGTCATGGACAAAAAAGGCCATCTTTAAATTTTTGATAACACATTTCAGTTGTCAGAATTCTGTTTTCTTCATTAAGCATTATGAAAGCGTGACAGTTTTTAGAATAATTTTGACCAACTTGCTTTGCAGATTTTTTGCAAATATCGCTATAAATATCGATAGACGTACAAATAAAGTTTGTTTTGTAAAATGCAAAAAAATGTCTAACACTTTTTTTAGTTTCATTGGGCAGAATGACGCCTAAACCTGGTGTGAAAATATTTCAGTTCGTACAGATTAAAATACATATAATACAGTTCATACAGATTAAAGTACACAGCAGTTCATACAGATTAAAGTACACAGCAGTTCATACAGATTAAAGTACATAACAGTTCATACAGATTAAAGTACATAACAGTTCATACAGATTAAAGTACATAACAGTTCATACAGATTAAATTACACAACAGTTCATACAGATTAATGTACATAACAGTTCATACAGATTAAAGTACACAACAGTTCATACAGATTAAAGTACATAACAGTTCATACAAATTAATGTACATAGCATCTCATACAGATTAAAGTGCACGACATCGTTTCGTAACATAAAGCTTGTGCGACACACTATTAACCACAAATTGATCCTCAGATTTGATCGATATTACACACCCTTACGTGATGAAAGATAAATACTCTATACAAAACAATCATGACTGGTTTTATTTTTGAAATTTTGTTGCTCAAAAGCACTTTATTTTCAGGAGGTGTTGAGGCTTGCCTTGCATATTTTTCTTAAATATTGCTTAAATAAGGTTTATTCATTTTTTCTACTGTAAGGCCTACTGTATCATACAAAGAATTTAGAATTCTATTACGATTCGCTCAATGTCATTAATTGCACTTTTGTGTAGAATTAATTGATACGCTGCTAGGTTTGAGACGCCATTGGCGGGGTGTGTGTGTGTGTTTGTGGAGGGGGGGGTGGAGGGGGGGATACAAGTATAACATACGCCTTGTGCCCTGAGAGACTCATAGCTTTACATACAGTATATAACCTCATTAGTAAGTTCAAGACTGACCAATACACACAACAAACACAGTACGTTACTCCTTATGACTGTCCAGAGCTGGACACTTGCCAAATATGTATGTTAACCTGTACAAGGCTGTTCAGACCCCCCGGACATTTTTGTAATGGTCAATCCACGTGTACACCCCATCAGCTGACCTGAGATGACCTCTGACTGACCTGCGCCCATACAGCTGTGCGGCCTGTATCTGTAGAGTGGAACCCCCTGGTGTGCGGACAAAGGAACGGGGCACTTGTAATCCAGGTGATGCATTCATCCCCACGCGACTGATAACAGAGGGGCATCTTAAAAAGAGATGTCAACTTGCATTTCCTCGTTTTAGGAAAGAGTTTTGTCTACCTGGCTCATCCAGATGAATAATCGTACATACACAGGCTTAAAAACAAGTATATAAAGCTCGTTAAAAAGTCTTGCTAAAACGTATGTTTTACTTCATAAAGAAAAGAAAATAGATGTAAACTGGGTTCTATATTTACGAATTGGCTTAGCTTAATTATTGTTATAGAAGTGGTACACTTTGCAGTTTGTGTCCACTCAAGCGTTACAATTTGAAGTTGCAGCCCTTACCCACTTACTGTCAATCATTGTGTCTTCTGTTCGCCTTTTCATCTGTACTTAGGCACCCGTTTGGCCTATATTCGTAACTATCTTAATTAGAAATGTAGTGGTAAAAATGCAATATTTTGTTCTAATACACGTTGCATAAAATTCGATATGTGTAAAGGCCTTTATTCCTATATTATGCAACATTGTAGAGGTAGAGATACGGTTATCCATGCAATTCAAATACACGGGATTCAAGATATGACGTCACGACAACTGAGTGACGTCCCTTTGTGATATGACGTCGTCGCTTGACTACACGGTGGGGCTGGTAATTTTAACATGGGGAGGTATATAGAATATGGAGTACTAATTAAAAGTGATTAGACTGATCTTCTGAATCATGGGTGGATTTGGGTTCCCAATATTGCAAAAATAATGATGTTATCCCGGTACTCTGATCTGAACACGATCACTGCCATGTCATTAAGATATGCAAGTAGCCCCACCGTGCCGTAAAGTGGCGACGTCTTTTTGCAATGGGACGTCACTCTGTTGTCGTAATGACGTAACTCGAATTCACTGCGTATTGACTTCGGTGTGTAAATGTGTGTCCATATTGTATAAACATTACCCATTATGAGGATATAATTGTATTATCAGTCAAACCTTGTCTATAGATTGTGAAAAACAGCTGTGAAATATATGTTCCTCCAAGGATTTGTCATATACATGTATATTTATCATATATTATCAGACTGAATGACAGATGTAAGTGACTTCTTGCGAGCTAACAAAAGCTAAATTCATATATTTACATAAAACATACTAAAACAAAAATATGAAAATGTATGAGTTAGATCTTCTTATGGCTGACTCACAAACTCAAAAATTTCAGGTGGAATATAGGCACACACACGTTACGCGTGCGAAAGTTCGTCAGTAGCTTACCCCCAAGCATTCTGCCTTCATCCATCCTAACCGCCATCCTGAGTGTGAAAAACTCTTGAGTACATGGCGTTAAACCATAAGAAAAAAGGTATATGTCTTAAATGAGAAGTTTTGGACAAAGTACTTATTACTTGTCACCTTTCCTCTCAGCGTCAAGCAGTTTGTGTTACATGCGATGGACAAGAAAGAAGACAGAATGCATATCAAACACGGACGAATGGGTTTCTGAATGAAGGTTGAATGGTTACTCAGTTGAAGGGAGATAACTATGACGCACATTTCGTGCGTTCTCCGAATGGATTTTAATGTGCAGATGTGGATGTAATAAATTTCGCACATCTCTGGAATATTTCATTGCAGTCACATTTTTTTTTGAATGATATAAGCGATTTTTTTTCAATCCATGTTTGGAGAATCATACGTCGTTCTTTTCCGGCATTTGTAATTTATATTTACATCAGTATGTTGGTGTATAACTTATGTAAACAGAATAGGTAATGCACAGAACATTGGGATCCTCATTGTGTTCGGAAGTATGACTCATTTCTATTTCTGCTTTGTTTAGCAACAAATAATCTGTATTTAATTCTCATAAAAGGTTGAGTGTGGTATCTAGAAAAGCCCACAAAAAATGGCTTGGTCGTGGGTTTCCCCCGGACTCTGCCCGATTTCCTCCCACCATAATGCTGGCCGCAGTCTTACATGTCAAATATTCTTGAGTACGGCGTTAAACAGCAAACAAATAAATAAATAAACCAAACATAACTATGTGAAACCTGAGCGTCGTCAAATATACATGTAGCTGCACTTTCCATCAGTGCGGAATGACGTAAACCCCCAATAAAATACATCAACAAAATAAATTAGCCAATCAGTCAATTAATAAATCAATGAAGAAATAAATAAAACATATGTGAGATCAACATTATTTACTCCTACACTCGGTGCGTGAATTGCATGACTTTTGAGACCGTTTCGGTGAACTTATGATAAGAGCATCGGCTTTGAGGTGAAGAGACTCTGGAACAAATCCGGGTCAGGTCATACCAGAAACTTTAAAACATCTTTTGGGGGCTCAGCTCTAAGAAGTTAGAGCAAGGAAACAGGACTGGTTGGTCCGGCGTTAGTATCATGTGACTGGGTGGGGTGTCATGTCTGGTGTCTTCGACACGATACTTCAGTGTCGGCAGCACTTTGACGACATGGATTAGCCTTGACACAGTATATGTACACACACGTAAACAATTTCGTCGTCATATGACTGAAAAATTATTAAGTACGACGTTAAAACCCAAGCATATATAAATGCATACATCTATACATGGCTTTCCGAAATCTACCTCAGTCTCATCAGGCACATCCAAAAAATGTAAACCTGTTAAACGTTCTTGTTTGGTGAGGAATCATGTCGTCTGTGTTTGGCACAGTGCTTCCTGTAGACAGGGAATGAATTTTGTTTGAATGAATCAGTCAGATATGAAAATGCATGGAAGTTATTATCTATTTATTTATTTATTTGATTGGAGTTTTACGCCCTGTGTTGATCGTCCATTTACATGTGAGGTGATTTATTTGGCCTGTGTTACTGTTGATTTCTCATACTGTGTGCTGATTGTCCAGGGATATGTGAGGTGATTTCTTTGGCCTGTGTTACCGTTGATTTCTAGTCATATACCTTGGGTTCATCGTCCATGAACATGTGGGGTGATTTCTTTGGCCTGTGATACTGTTGATTTTTCTTCACATACTGTGTGTTGATCGTTCAGGGACATGTGAGGTGATTTCTTTGGCCTGTGATACCGTTGATTTCTCTTCACATACTGTGTGTTGATCGTCTAGGGACATGTGAGGTGATTTCTTTGGCCCGTGTTACCGTTGATTTCTCCTCACATACCGTGGGTTGATCGTCCAGGAACATGTGGGGGGATTTCTTCCTCCATGTTACCACTGAGCTCTCCGCTCACCCTTTGTGCTGATTCTACCCTGTCGATGCATTATGCTTACCATAAATGTCAGAGGTTGTAGTATGCTTGTTGCCAGGCTCATTTAACTTTGTTTACAATTTTTAACTAATTAATTTCCCTCTTCGCCTCCAAAATGGCAGTTTTAGAACCATAAATAAATCTGATATGTTAACGTAAAAAGAAGAAATTATATGTGCGATATGTTAAATATATCTGATGAAAAATATGAGTAATTAAACTCCATTTTATCCATCCAAGGTAGTATGAAAACACCTCAATGAAAATCTACTGTTATGTATATGTAGACCTAGACTGAAATCTATACTATCGCACTGGCTAATCAATGTTCAAGTATTTAAAAATGTTCAAGCATGGTTGAAATCTTCATGTACACCTCTGAATACACGTAGCTGATAATTTACACATTTATGTCATCAAACTTGGCTGCATGAACGATGCTCACGCCTGTTCATTCGGAGTTCTCTCCCTTGAACTGATAACTTCAGCATATACTCGGTCAATCGGTTTACAGCAAGCGTTTTAACTTATCAAATGGTAATTTTTCCAACACTTAAATAACACAATTCAACAATTCAACGTGCCACATGGCCGATTAAGCTATGGACTTTGACGTAATTTGCATTTGTGGATCCTGACTGATGACATTGCATCTCATTAACGACAATATGCAGTAAAACACAACCGCTAAACTGGATGTTGCGTGTACAATTATCCAAACCATACGACTCAAGAAACAGCTATCATAATGCACTGTAATCTATTTATAGCCTATATTTAGTTGCAACGAAATGGAAAAAGATCGTGATACGAAACCACGATTTCCTCAGATTGTCGTAAATAAATAAATAAATAAATAAACAAATAGAGTCTATTTATCTTTTAGACTGGCCTGGTGTTTGATACCGTATGCTATAGAGAACATTGTACCAATATACATGCGCATTTTGCATGTACGATGCTGTTAGATTATCCGGAAGAAACCATTGTTCCTTACAATGCAGATACCAGAAAAACAGACCGCCGTCGCATAAGCCATTCTTGAGTAGGGCGTGAAAGTCCAATCCAGTAAATAAATACATTAATCCAGCACTAACACAGTTAGGCTCCGACATCGAGCTCAAGCTCCGGAATATTAGTAACTTAAGTCATACATTTACTTTATGTATACGTGGGATTTGAAACCATGGTCCGTCGGCACATGTCCACGGGAATGAAGAAAAGGAATTCCGTATTTGAAACGGTTATGTTACAGGGCAAGCGTATACGATCTACGTCGGGGAATCGTTTTGATCTGCCGCTTTTGCTGTCATAATGTGTGCACTATATAGATCAGGTTGCAATGGCTCTAACTTTATGTCTCCTACGTCTTAAGGCATTACTACCAATCATTTCTCAGAGGTCAATTATTTTCCAAAATTGTTGACTTTATGGAACATCATGCAGCAGCCACTGAACACTAAATCTCATACCCGGTTAATCGGAGTTAAATTTATCAGCTCTGAATGTTTAAGTTTACCTGTAAAGTCAAAGCGTTGTAGTTTAAACCAAATATAGGCTTCTACAGTGCGCACGACACAATCGTGTCTAATGGTCGCAATAAACAACGGCACGTGTCCCAGCGATAAATCATTGTAACGTCTGTCACAAACACAGTCAAGCAAAGGGTCTGGTACGGTAATCGGCCCCAGAGAGGTACGATAAGAAAGTGCAAATTTAAAAATCCCAGCACAATTCTGTGAATTTCGGAATCATAAGTATAAAACCAGTATCGAAGCACGCATGCAAGTTATAATGCTATAAAAAAGACTTAGTAATAACCCTTCGAAAAAGCACTCTCGATCAAAAACGCCAGTTTTTCGTTCAAACGAGGCATGAAGATCAACGTTAACCAGAAAAATATCTTTACTGAAAGTTTCATGTGTGTATTTCTACGTGCTGTCAAAGTTTCGTTTTGGTTAAGGTTTGTCTTCAAATGTAAAACATAAACTTTGCAATATGATGAGTTTTGTCATATTTTAGCAAGTTTAAAAGCTTATTTCTTGGTCTATCAGGCACGCTCCACAATACAGTGGACTAACGAAGTCGATGCGGAGAAACGGTTGTATATCGAGGAAGAGTTCGAATCTTTGTAGCACTTTTTTTCCTTTGGAAACATACTTTTGCATGAGTACAGATAAAGGACGCCTCACATTAAATAAGTGTTGTCATGAATTAGAATGGATAAGCTGTGGTATTACGTAACATTTGGCTACTATAGCGATATTATACGAGAATCCTGTTTGAGAGCACATGTGGTCCACTATCATTATGCGTTATATTGACATGTTATGCGTAGAAACTGTTTTAGGTAGAAACTTACATTTATTATATATTTATTTAACTGCTTGTTGCATAACTGCGTGATCAAGAATTTTTCAGAAAATTACATTTGTAGAGCAGTGATTTTCTCACATTTCAGTGTGACTGGTACGGCTACAATTTTTCGATTGTATGACGTATACATCGCTTTAGTGCATGTTTGGAGCTTTATAAGCCGCATGCTTGCCATATAAGAGGATGAGACAAATAAAACAGAACTGAAAAGAGAAGTAACCTTAAGAGCGTGTCAGCAGCTATCACTCACAGCTATAGTCAGTTTCGCTACTCGAGGTCCACAGTTTCTTGCACTGGGGCCGATTCCCCGCCTTATCATACCAGGTCCTTTGTTCATTTTATGTGAATTTTATAAGACACTTGATAAGGACTAACGCGTAAGTCCAAATCCTAGAAAAATACATACAAAAACTAGAACTGAGCCGAAAAATGGGCTGTCGGCAAACCGTACCTCATCTTTTGTTTATCCCAAACAGTCATTTGTGCGCATGCGTACTGGGGCGCAATCGAAATCACTATCTTGCTTCTTGCATCATACATACACGTAGGTCTATACTGCCTATACATGCATATTCATATGCAAGTTTTCCATAATAACATTGCGCCGTCAGGATTGCTTCTTTACGCTATACTTGTAGGCTACTTATGATACGGTCATATTTTCGTGTGGTATATAGCTGTAACTATGACTATAAACTATGACTATGACTAAACTATAACTATGACTATAAATGACTATCCTCCTTATCTGGAATATGTATTCTCATGCGCAGTTGCGAGAGAAAGGTTAACACGTGGGCGGCGTCAGGACATCAGATTGGAGACGAAAGGGGATTTCCAACAACCTAGTTAATCATGCCAAAGGCAGTAACGCGTATCTGTAGATACAGAAAGTAGGTCATGTCAACAGACATTTGCTAAGGACAACTGTTCGCATATACACTATATAGAACGAAGGGGGTATATATAATTTTTTTTTCACTTACTTCCTTAAACCACGCATTTAAACAAATGTTTATGATGACAACTTTTTGTTTCCGGTTTGACACCATTATACTTTTTTTTTGGAAAAAAGCCCGTTTTTTGTGTGAATAATATATTATAACGTGCTGTGAGTGGAACATATACCGTATATGGTATGCAGAGCTTGACCAGGGCGCTTCTGGTAATCACGTGACAAGGGGAATCCCCTGATAAACTGCCAGTTCTAGCTAATAAATGGTGTCATGTCTAAGCTTCTGTCATGTTCTTGGAAACTCTTCGCCGGAGAAGATTGGCTGTGCGTCTGTCGACCAGAAAGATTTACATACACAGGCGAAAGAAAGAGGTATACCAAGTGAGCGAAAGTTCCACGCTCCACTGTAGAGGTACTCAACTGAAACCAGTATACTAACCTTATCATAGGTAGGCATATTTCAGTTTCGAGATTTTAAAATCAATGTTCAGTTTAAAGAGAAAATGTTGTTTCATTGTAGTACAACTAACTTAGTCTGCAAGACAACCGGGGTCAACTCCCTGTAGTCATTTAACGGAGCCATTTAACGGAGCCATTTAACGGAGCCATTTAACGATGACTATGAAGGCTCATATTCTTTGGACGTATTAAAGACAAGGTTATCAACACAAGTATTCAGATAACATAATAGTCCTTTGACAGGCGTATAATTTTGTGAAATATGAAAAATGCTTATTAATAATGTAGCTTTACTGTGTATCCACTGAAGAGACTATATAGGAAAGTGAGTATATAAGCACACATACAGCCGCGCATACCTGTATGATTTGGCCAGGTGCCAGCCTGGTCCGTGTACAGTCACCCCCAACTAGGATATTATCTGATCGTTTCTTTGAAACGCCTACTTACATTATACTAAATCTTCCCTAGGCCTTGTTTGCCTGTGTGTGACACAGACACCATATGAAAGATGATTACCGTCAGGTGATTTCGTTGACAGTATCGGTTTAGGCCAGGATAACGTAGGTATACTTGCTTTTTTTGGCCAGCATACATTCTCTAGTTTAAAATAATGCGCTAGCTATATAACGACAATACTAATTCGGTATACTAGGAGGCCTCCATGAGACCACCCAAGTGGTCGCTGTGAGTTCAAGTCCAGCTCATGCTGGCTTCCTCTCCCGTTGTACGTGAGAAGGTCTGCCAACAACCTGTGGATGGTCGTCGGTTTCAAGCCCTGTTTTCTCCCACCATAATGCTGGCCGCCGTTTTATAAGTGAAATATTCTTGAGTACGGCGTAAAACACCAATCAAATAAATAACTAGCATATTTTCTGTTTCAGACGCTATATATGAGTATATGAGATGTCCCTTGACAGCCTAGTTATTGACAGCAGTATGGCGTACAGTGATCAAGACAATCAGAACTTCTGTATAGACGTGAACTTCCTCCCTGCCATCGTAAAAGCGGAAGTGAAGCAGAGGATTAACAGAAGGCGAACTGCAGAAAATAGAGAGGAACTTATAGTGGATTTGACCCCTAGAACGGAAGAGGTAAGCATCGCTACATTGGCACCAGTCTCTAATGTCATGGTGCATCTTAAAGGGAAAGAAAGTTAAAGAAAGTCACCTAAAGTTCATTATATACGGGTTGAAATTTGAAGACTCGACATCGATTTCTTCTGCGACCTTGCCGTGCTTGTGCACCATATACTTGGCAGGTTTCTTGGTGATATCTTTGCGTGTGTTATGGGCGTTATCTCCCATTCCACGTGCCTTTTCCTAAACTTTCCTAAAACTAGTAGACTATTAAACATTTCTTGACGATGTACCATGAAAAAAAAATCCCGGATGGAATACTGGCATTGGTACAATTGTCGTAAGTCGATACACAGGGCGCGGGGTAGGTAAAAAGCGAGATCTGAAAAAAATATCATCGTTAATATAACATGGGGCCTCGCTGATCTCCGGCTTGCTCCGACTATCAGGCCCTTGACCAATGCATGAGGTGGCATGTTCGAATCCAGCTCTTGTCTTTCCGTCAGGAGGTTTGTCAGACACCTGGCGAAGGTCTGACTTTTCCTCTGGGCACTCCTCTTTCCTCCACCTACAAAGCTAACCGTCGTAACATATAAATGAAAAATTTTCGAGCACGGTGTTACAAACCAATCAAACAAATAAATAAATAAACAAATAAATAAATAAGAAAAGCACTGTGTTACATACTATGTACAGGAATTTAAAACCCCATACTAAAATTAATATGGCTGAAATAAAAGTCACATATATACGTATAACGTCAATATTTCAAATCAAAGTGTATTTGAAATGAAATGAGTTATACAGGTATAACATTTGTAGAATGTTTACTTTATATCCTTCCCTCTACCGACCTCTGACTCTTTTTGCCCATAGCTGGTATGCAAGACAAACTTTATTTCGTGCCTTCTTGGAATTCTTATATAGAAATGAATGTGGACGGTGCAATTGTAAAAGTAAATGTTACTGATAACGGACTTGAAACGAGCCTTGGTCCGTTGACTCATAGATGCTATGACTGAATAGGTGTTATATTAACCAAGTTTTCTATCACGGTCCCGTTTGAGGGCATGTTACTTTTGCGTGTTCTATATATAATATCTTAACGTAAATGCGAAAATGCCACGGGACTTTCTAGTCTATCATATTTCACTGTGAGTATACTTTAAATTGAATGCGTGGAGCACGTCCACTGCACTGACTACAATATCTTTGAGTGCTGAAGAAAATCACCATGCAAGATTTTATGTCACGTGCTCATCAACAGGCTGTGTACAATATTTAACTTATATGATACTGAAGTAATGGATTGCAATTTGTTTGGTGCGTGAACAAATACAGAGGAAAGTACAGCGATAAATGTTTGGATGCAGATAATATTCCGAACAAATAGATCTTATAGCGTCTCACTTCTCATTCGAAAAGGGAAGCAAGGTGTTAAAGTATTCGTGAATTCATCATTTCTGGAGTGCTAAATTTTCTAACATGGTATGCATTTATCGCCACAATTAAAAGTTTAAATTGTCATCCAGGAGAGCGAACTGAAAAAGTGATCCTTGTGAATGTGGAATGAGTTATATATGATATATGTCAGGTGGTTTGTCGTGTACAATTCGCAATGTTTTACTAACTCTGGCTAATCAACTGTATGTGTCTTCCTCTCCGACCGTATGTGGGTAGGCCTGTCTGCAGTTTGCGGGTGGTCGTGGGTTTTCCCCCGAGCTCTACTCAGTTTCCTCCCACCATAATACTGGCCACCGTCGTATAAGTAAAACATTCTTCGGTACTGCGTAAAACATCAATCAATTAAATAAATAAATCAATTACATAAGTAAAAAAAATAATAATAAGGAAATACACGAGGGAAAAATTTTTGGTCATATAACGAATGTTTAACGGTACATCTTGTGTATCAAGCTGTGACAATGTTGTTTGTGTTTTGTCCAGGCTCCTTCCGCCGAAGATCTGGCCATGCAGGCGGACAGGCGCAATCGCAACAACGCCGCCGCCCGGAAGTATCGACAGAAACTCCGCCAGCGACATAGCAAAATCCAGAAGGTGGGAGGGTGGTGTATAAGCTCCTCAACCCTGATTTTTCTGACTATCGTTGAATAAGCTGTAAACTCAATTATACATATTTATTTATTCATTTGATTGGTGTTTTACGCCGTACTCAAGAATATTTTACTTATACGACGGCGGCCAGCAGTATGGTGGGTGGAAACCGGGCAGAGCTCGGGGTAAACCCACGACCATCCGCAGGTTGCTGCCAGACCCCATTATACATATACCATTGTTATAACTGACATAGCAGCTAAAGGTAACTGTAAGGAAATCTTTCACAAATTAAAACTTTTGTGAGATTGAGATGTAGTCCTGGCTCAATTTGTAGTACAGTTTAGTTGTTGCTGTGGTATATGTATAAATGTACACATATTTTCGTTGTGGAATACTTGACAGTAGGTGGCTCAGTTATCTAGGTCAGTAGCCCATATTCCTGGAAATCCAGTATTCATTTCCGCCGTCACATGAGTGAAAAATCTTCAGCGTGGCGTTAAACATCAATCAATCAATCAAACAAATCAGTCAATCAATTTGTTATCCGTATCTGATGACAGGATTACAACAAGCTGAAAGAAGAACGACGAGGTCTGGAGAAAGAGATCGAAGTGTTGCGCCGCGATAACCTGTTCTTATTGAGTATCTGGAAAAAACATGCGAAATCCTGTCAACTTCAGGCTCTTCGACAAATGGGTACACTGGGATCCACAATCGGACAGTATGAAACCACTGACAGTAGACCTACATTCAATAAAACAACCGTTCATAAGGTTAACAAGCCTGAGTTTGGGGCTAACATCGGTTGTCAAGGGGTGCATTCAGAAATAAACTGGGGGTGTGAAAGGATGGACGGGGCCAGGGCTTCCCAACACGCTGCACGCCACGCTTCTCTGTCATCGACAGGCATGTCACCTACGCCGTCTCCGCTGGAAACGCCCCCATCGTTCGCTTTCACATATACTCCGGAATACACAATTTTGTAATGTGTAATGGTTACAAACATCTGGTTAGTGCTTGTATCAAGACAGTTTTATGATATAACCCATGATATTATTCCCTATATGAATGTACCAAATTTGTTTGGAAATTGTGCTGTTCCACAACATTCCATATATATATATATATATATATATATATATATATATATATACATATATATATATATATATATATATATATATATATATATATATATATATATATATATATATATATATATATATGTATATATATATGTATGTATGTATATATATATATATATATATATATATATATATATATATATATATATATATATATATATATATATATATATATATATATATAGAATTGAATTATACCTTTCCATACGGGATTTATTTTATTGAATTGCACCATTACCTCAGGTCACTGATATATACGGTAATATTTTAAAGTATACAACTCATTATGCAAAATATTTAGTTCTTGCCGGTGGTTTTCTTTCGCATTATTTACGTGATATAAAGGAGATAAAATATATGTTAGGCTCATATCTAACTTTCAAATGTATTTGTTTATTCAGGTGCGAGAATTTTTTATGTACTTATGAATTTTTGTTACTGGTCAAATCAAAATTTTGGAAATTTTTGTGCCTAACTGTGGTGACTGGCATGACTCACGACCGCTATCTACGAACGAAGTTATGTTGTTACATGGATACGGCATTGTATTTTGTGTTATCGACTGAAGTATCTTAATTATACAAAGCGTGACTCTATGACTCTCAAGAAATGTGCAAATCTTACTTGCCATTTTATTTCAACTGGAATTTTTTGTGTATTAGTATATGTAATTCGGAACAACATTGTTGTACACTTTTCTTAAGTAGACAGCAAACGACATTTTGTCTAAAAAGTTATCGTAATTGTAAGCTGTTGTACATTATTTACGATATGGAAATCTGTTTTGTCAGCTCATAAATTTCCACTTGCTTATAGTTCATGATGGTGAGACGTCTATTAAACTTTCACGTACATTGTATATAGCCATGTAGAACGTAAAGGTTAGGAAGAAGTTCGTCCATTTTCAAAATGTATGTAGGTCAGGTGTGTTCTCGCTGACTCTCCAGTCTGGTTTAGCACTGGGGAGATGTTACTAAAAATAGACCTTTTTCTGAGGATTTATGGAAATTACTTTTCTTGTGCAATACACGATCGGCTCTTTTCCTGTACAATTTTACGAGAATGCATGGCAACGAGTTTGTCTAAGACAGGAGTACTTCGGGAAACGAGAGATAGGCTTTTTCTGTGATTCGATGTCCCAATCAATGTTCGTTCGAGCATAGGTGGATAACGAATCACATGGCATTCTGTCAGCTGATGTCCTTCTGTGCTAAGTATATAAAAAAAATCATGTCAGCGGTCGCTGTGAGTTCAAGTCCAGCTCATGCTGGCTTCCTCTCCGGCCGTACGTGGGAAGGTCTTGCAGCAACCTGCAGTTGGTCGTGGGTTTCCCCCAGGCTTTGCCCGGTTTCCACCCACCATAATGCTGGCCGCCGTCGTATAAGTGAAATATTCTTGAGTACGGCGTGAAACACCAATCAAATAAATAAAGAAATCATAATAAAGTTGCGTTTATCAAAAAATTGGATGGTGTTGTTCTCAGTATATGTTGTGGATTACATAGGTCTATACATGTAAACACAGCTTTGTGTGATATCAGATTTCTGCAAGACTGCATGAACTTCATTTTAAAATAAATTTAGAGCTCTTATTGCACTAATGCGTGGCCTCTATCGGCGCCGCAGTCACGAGAGCAGTCGAACAAGGTGTACTATGGCATCTAACGGTAAATTTTCAGACGTATAGTAGATTCTGGCCAGAAAGTATTATGGATCCAGGGTCTTGTCAAGATTTAATATTTGTGTATTCCGATCGAGGAACACCCAGAGGTGAAACAAGAGCTAACACGACATGTAACAATACAGTTCCATCGATCAAGATTCGGATTTTTTTCAGAAACTGTTACATACAGAATCATGACCAAGTTTTAACATTTTTGTACGCAGATGGAGGAACAAGCCGACGGGCAGACAAACCAGCATGCATACCTTGAGTTCCTATCAGAAAACACGAGTTCTATGACCATGTGAAGGTTTAACATTTCTGCACAGACAAATGAGAGACAAATGTACAAACTGGCAGAAAAATTAAATATAGAACCTCACAAATATATGATATATGTGTCTACAGCTGCCAATTCAGTATCTAAATCATATACAAGCCACGACTATACCTGATCACTTTGTTGGCCGGCCTGGGGTTTACATTCAAAATGTCTTCGGTCATATCCCTTCTCACTATTCACTTCTCTCTCCGACCAGTTCTTACCTTATATACATGAACCATGTACTTGCGTCCTATGCAGGACACCAAGATAGTGTTTTAAAATCTAAATCCTGATCCGACCTATATCGTGGTGTGTAAAGACAATTAAACCCTTAAAAATGTAAGGATTTGTGTTAAACTGTCAATCCTGTTTTAAGTATATTCAGTTGACTGCATGACATATCGGCCCCATCAAGAGTTTATCGAGCGAAACAAACACACAGATTTACACACCAATATGTCATAGTACTATAGTCACAGAACTATAGCAGGGAACTGTTTTCCTATGCAAACGTGATTGTTCATAACCCGCCAAGGAATTTCAAGGATGTCAGTCTGACTTATTCAGTCACCATTAATAAGATTTAACCTGGAATAGATTTCACCGCACAATGGTGACTGACCATCAAGGCCCCCTTGGAATCCGGTGTACTACGTCACCAGTTTGCCCACAAATTACTTTATCTTCAGTTTCCTGTCTGCCGCCATTATTCAGATGTGTACAGAGGCTAAACACACGTGGCAGTGTACAGCTACAACACACAACCAAGCTGTCAGTCTGGTTTCAGATTTATACAAGCTAATTCTGAGATATAGCCTAGAGAAGATAATATCTTGGTTTGAGCAGAAAGACAATCCAAAATGAGGGTATAAAATTATAACACACAACAAAACTCTCAAGTTAATTTCAGATTTCCATCAGGAACAAATTACTAAGCTATACGCCAGACAAGATCAGTGTGACAGTATACAGCCACAGAACTCGTCACCGTGGCGTCAGATTTCCACCTGTCACCAATACTGAGATATAGCCCAGACAATACAAACGTGACAGTATACGATCACAGAACTCGTCACCCTAGCGTCAGATTTCCACCTGTTACCAATACTGAGATATAGCCTAGACAAGACAAAAGTGACAGTATACAACCACAGAACTGTGCCTATTAAAATTGTCACCCTAGCGTCAAATTTCCACCTGTCACCAATACTGAGTAATAGCCTAGTCAAGACAAACGTGACAGTATACAACCACAGAACTGTGCCTATTAAAATTGTCACCCTAGCGTCAGATTTCCACCAGCCACCAATACGGAGATATAGCCTAGACAGGACCATATATTCCAGACAAGACAAATGTGACAGTACACAACCACAGAACTATGCTTATCAAAACTGTCATCCTAGCGTCAAATTTACACCTGTCACCAACACTGAGTAATAGCCTAGACAAGACAAACGTGACAGTATACAACAGCAGAACTATGCTTATCAAAATTGTCACCCTAGCGTCAAATTTCCACCTGTGCCCAACACTGAGTAATGGCCTAGACAAGACAAACGTGACAGTATACAACCACAGAACTATGCTTATCAAAATTGTCACCCTAGCGTCAAATTTCCACCTGTCACCAACACTGAGTAATAGCCTAGACAAGACAAACGTGACAGTATACAGCCACAGAACTATGCTTATCAAAATTGTCACCGTAGCGTCAAATTTCCACCTGTCACCAACACTGAGTAATAGCCTAGACAAGACAAAGGTGACAGTATACAACAACAGAACTATGCTTATCAAAATTGTCACCCTGGCGACAAATTTCCACCTGTCACCAAGACTGAGATACATGTACGTGTATAACCCAACAATTTGTCAGATTCATAATGAATCTGTAAAAATAACCGGATTGACAAAAAACTCTTGGAAATCGTTGAATTCCGTTAGTCTACTTTATGAAGGCACGGACCTTGATACTGATGGTTTTGTTGTTGTTACATCATACTGTGTACAGGAATCGAGTGCTTGAATTTAAACTGTGAATCGTTTCAGAGCTGACTGAGGAGACAAGAATAGGAAAGAGAAGATACAGGTAAAAATCAAAATTGTTTCTCGTGTTATCAGCCTGGTTTTGATTAATGGGAGTATATGGCGTTATGTCTAATTATATTTTCGAATAGATCGGTATCTAGTGACAAACATGCACTCTCATGTACTTACCACGAGGGGATTACCGATGGCCTCAATCTTTAGCACTTACCACCAATTAATTCGCACTTGGAAAGACCGGAGTCTATAACCGCCCGTGGACCAGTAATTCGAAACAAACGGCAAGTGTAAGCAAAAATACATAAAAATAGAACTGTTCTCCTTTCTGTTGAAATGGTTATGGGGAAACGCGTATATTTACGGATTTGACATGTTATACGTTGAACAGTTGAATTAGGATACTTAGCCCATGACATTTCGCTTCCTTCAGAATTTACGTTGTGTAATTGTTCGGTTTTATGGATAGCCGAGATACAGTTGAGATGGAACATGGACAGTAAATGTTGGTTGTGGAAGTCTAACAATGATCCCTCATAAGGAGTACCTACGAGACAGAAAAAATGTACAGGTTAGGAAAAATGCAGATAGCTAACTCGTGTAGCAGTGATTTTTTAAAAAAATATATATATTTATAAACAAAATAGTGTTGTGCCGTATGCATGCAGATGTCACGCAAGTTATTTTTTTATTCTGTAAAAGACTGTTGGGCTTATAAAACAAGGAAACACATAAACTCCTATTAATATAAATGATATAATACAGCATAGTTATAAAAAAAAATTCAAAAGAAGATTTATAAGTGGACGGTTTATTATCTTCATGTTGTATAATTCGTGTTTAGTCCTCTTCCTTTGAAAAAGAGGAATAGTGGAAATTTTTACGAAGACGTTGTGCCTATGGTGGTCATAAAAAAACACGAGGACAAATGTGAGTCACAGTATACTGTAGACTCACTGTCTTTGGCGTAAGTAGATTTCACAATCATCTTGACACTAAAGATTTGTTTCAAATTTACCCAAATTAAACGCTAAAGAATCTCATCCTGAATTGAAAGAAATCTTAGTGTACTTGATTGTTAACGGTAATGATTTGGGTTCAAAGCAACGCTTTTCTTCCGGTTTCCCGACAGCTATGGTATAGGTGAAATGTTTTTATGTCAACAACAATTAAATAGATATTTAAATAAACAAAGATAAAACATAAATCATCAAGGCTTGTGTCTTAAAAAAATCCTATAATAAAAAAGAAAAAGTATAAAAATACACCTGCCTTTTCTATTTGATGATATAAAACGTGCTGTTTATGTATATTGTGTTACACTGTAAATGTTGTAATTATAGCTTTATAAAGTTCCTACCACATATTTAGATTTTATGCCCATGAAAACTGCTGGCTCTATAAAGAAGTAAATATTTTGCATAAAATATTCTCTTTTGACACATTCTGAAGGGCACGCCAGCATATACAGAACAGGACAAAGGACAGAAGTTCTGCCCTTCACTGGCCACAAATCATTATGAAGCGTGTCAAGTATGCCGACATATGAACAGACATGCTGTCAGCAAAATCATGTGGCTTAAAACAGCATGTAGCTTAGAACAGCAGTGCATGCATGCATGCATATGTACCCTCGTGCTCAATCCGATGGTTTTATCATTATAAAAAAAATTAGCTACAGCTTGGAAGACATTGTTGCCACAAAAAGACACCGATACATATTTAATGGCCAAATTGGACATAGTAATGACGCATATCCATAGGTTAATTATTTGAGAAGACAGCACCTTAAAGCATCGCTCTTATAGAGACGTCTCCATAGAACGTGTGGTCATTTAAAAAATAATGGTTTTCGTTTTTCCTTATTAATTATACAACCAGACCCGGGAACCAGGATGACGTAATTGCAGTTAGACTGGTTATTTTCTGGTAGATTATCTTAAACATGACGCAAAAGTTTTTTTATCATCAGCTTATGTGTAACAGTTTGAGTTTTATATAATTAAGAAAAAGTATAGAGTATTAACTCAGGACAGGGGCGATAGTATAATGTCGCCAATGGTCATTGGGCATTGGTCACTTGTCACCGAAGAAATCGGGCATCTCGAGGGTTTACTCTACATGTTTAGAAAGAAGCAAGTTTGAGACAGCCCTATAACACCCTGGTTTAGGAAGACTTAGGTAAAAAATTGAACTGATGCTAATTACAATTCATTAGACGTCCTTGATCTAGAATTACTCAGAATGCTATGATGTCATCACCGTTAATGAACTGATCACATGAAAACAAAGCAAACCCTTTAGATATTTGCAAAGATATATCTGCCTAAAATGTCTCTTTGGGCAAATTTATTTGGGTTTTTCCGAATGTTGTAAATTTTGCCTCTTTTTTTTTTTTTTGTTTTTAAATATATGCTATGAGCGGTTCTTCCAAGTTATCTGCAACTGAAGCTGCGCTTAAACTTTTCTAGAGGCGGCTGTTTGTGAACACAGCGATGAGGGTGGGATGGAAAACTTGAAGTGCCTCTAGCAGCAATTTTATGCTTGTTACACAGATTCTCTCAGTTTTAAACTCTCTTTTCTGGCCGACAAGGCGCGGTAAACGAAACTTTGTTTTGGACGTTAAACCGACTGTGTGAGTTAACTAATGTGCAAAATGATCCGTAGATGAAATCTGAGATATACAGTACCAGTATAGTGTAATTTTGAACTTAATTAGGACCGTTCAGTGAAAAGTTAATGGTATTTTTTTTAGATTTTTTTATGTTCAGCAATTTTATAGCCTGCTATGCAAAGGCTACTTTTGAAAAATATGAAGATTATAATCGAAGACTCCGTGGCAGGTATGATTTTGATGCTTAGCCTACCATTTACTGAAGCATTACGTGGACTGTTTACTGCGGGAAAATTGGCAAATAGGCCAAATTTCATCGGTTACGCATAGCCATTTGCCATCTATTACACTGTTGTCCTTTTTCATATTTTACCATCCATGCAGTATAGTATTTTTTATATTCCTACATAAGCCAGGATTCTGCTGGTGGACTATAAAGTCGTCGCGGCGTGGTCCTGCTTGCTTTGTTTTCATGTGATCAGTTCATTAACGGTGATGACATCATAGCATTCTGAGTAACTCTAGATCAAGGACGTCTAATGAATTGTAATTAGCATCAGTTCAACTTTTTACCTAAGTCTTCCTAGACCAGGGTGCTATATGGGGTGCCTCAAACTTGCTTCTTTCAAAGCATGTATAAGAACGGTTAGAGTAGCTGTCCTGAGTTAATTCTCTATGCTTTTTCTTAATTATATAAATCTCAAACTGTTACACGTTAACTGATCGTAAAAAATGAGAAATGTGTAAAACACCAATCAAATAAATAAATAATAGAATCGACCAGAAAAAATAGCCAATCTAACTGCAGTTAAGTCATTCTGGTTCCCGGGTTTGGCTATACCACAAATAAACACGACATTTGAAGAAATGTAAGGCCCAGTATCCAGGATGATATGTAATGCCAGACCCCTCTACTGATTTCTAGCTTAACGCCAGCTTCCAGCCAATTCACCTGCGTGCATGTATGAGGCAAATCTATGTTAATCCAAATGGGCGTATGTGAACCTAAATCGAACATCATGAGGCTCTATTTTGGTCTAATAAATCAAATGTAAATATTAGTCAGAGTCATGGTTTCATGATACCTACCTGAAGACACCTTTTTGTTTGGAGAGGTCAAACTTTATAATGGCAATCAAAATCGTTGTAGCCCATGACCATTCGAAGAGTATATAGGGAAATCAGGTCTTGATATGGATCAGTCAAACCAAAGCATAAATCAGAATAGTTGTTAAATAAAGCCCATATATGATTACCCCTTTCTGTTTGGAGGCGTCAAACCATATTACAAATTAGAATCGTCGTTTAATGAAGATATCAGATAACCTTATTTTGGTAGGAGAATCAAGTTTTATCAAATCAACTAAAATCATCATTTTATTACACAAATACGGATACCGCGTCTCTGTTTTTGTGTACATTCAGCATATGTATGTTCATTCTTATGTACCTTTACACTACCTTTGCACGATAATTTTTGTTGGTTGGTTGGTGTTTGGAGTATTGGCATGTGCCAGTTCTCGATTGGACTGATTTACACTAAAACGGTATGGGCGTCAACGAAATCGAAATTAAAGGAAAAAAAAAAAAAAAAAAAGGGAAAAAAGGAAAAACTTTAAATCTTCTGGAGGACACAGCAAACTGTCTGGAGAATTCTGGTTTTGTGCATTGTAAGGTACTTAACCCCAAGTGAGGCTTCCCGCTGTTGAGCACAATAATCTTACATGTGCACATATTGCTTGTGGACCTCCAATAAACGTGAAGGTCTGTCAGCAATCTACGGATGGGCGTGGGTTTCGTCCGGGCTCTGCCCGGTTTCCTTCCAACACAATGCTAGCCGCCGTCGTATAAGCGGGATATTCATGAGAAACTGTCCAATACGTTCGGAAAAGGGTAACTATGGCTGTTTTTCTGTGTAAATCAAGACGATTAAAATGTACACGAAATCTCTGCTCTGGTGTAACTTCACAGTATTTGGGTTTTGTTATTGCGTAACTTTGTGAGTAATGTGCTTGTGCAATGTCTTTTATTGCGTGACTTCAAAATACGGTTGAAAGAGTCCTTATTCTAGTGTAACTTCACTGTACGTGTGCAGAACGTCATTTGAAAGTTATGTCAGTAAGCAGTTCATAATATGGCTGCAGTCCTTTGAAACTATAAAGTAAATCTCCCCACTCTCGTTCAGGCAGATTATCAGACTGCTGAGTGACAAATCTGCGGAATGGCGCGAGGGATTTCATTATTTCCTTAAGCCCCGCATACATCACCCGTGTTTTTACTTCTCGGGACAGCGTGTGCACCTAACTCGAGGCTATATAGAGGCCTTTGACAAAAATGCCTGTTGTTTTGCATCTGGAAAATTTGAAACGGCTTTTTTCAGGTGAATATGCTACCTCCCAGTACACGCCAGAAAGGTCCGTACATCTAGGTTAAGGTATATTACAGAAAAGATTATACTTTATTTATGGCCACACATGTAGCATGCGTTGGCAATACAAACTTTGACAAGGATAACAATTTCAACGAATCTATGTAGCTCGTAGGCTGCTTTAAAAAATTTAGATTTTTTATATGCCACGGTTTTATAAGTAAAGTATGGTGTACAACACTAATTAAATAAATAAGAAAACCGAATCTGAGGATAAGCATGTCAACAATACCATGATAGGACATCAACAGTCGGTAGTCGTTCTAGGCGATAATATATCTGTGAAATGAAACAGTCAGAACTACTGACGAGCAAAAGAAACGACCCAATAATCTACAATTGGTAAATTCAATCAATTAAGCATTGGCAAGTGACTAGAACTCATATCGAGGGAAAAGTTTACATGTTATTCAGCTTTCTCTCCTCACGTGTATATATATGTTGAAACGGTGGAATTTAAGCGGATGACTTCTACGGTTTCTCCTTAATTTCATCCACTATTCCCCAAGATTCATACACCATTTTCTGGTTGTTGATCAGTTTTTAACTATTGGTAAATAAACTAAACAACAAAAAGCTCAAATCTATTTAATTAACATGCTGAGGATTACTGCTTTTTAAAGTTCTTAATTTTTTAAATTATGCATCAACTTAATTGCATGAAAAGCAGAGAAATGCCCAATCGGTAACAAACTTTTAATGCATGCTGAACCAATTTTTATACTTTGTTATTCTCCCAGAATACGTTGTATAAGGCTTCACAGAAATGTCTATATACCATAAATGTATGTATGCGAGGGGTCATATAACGACGACATATCTACAATATTTAAGGAAGGATTGCAAATGCAATGTTTACGTGAGATAAAAAAAATCAATAAAGGTACCATGCCTATACCCAAAATGAAAAATGTTCCATTTGAAGTAGATATTGCAGTTGCAACCCTATCTGAAATGATATTCTTTTCCTTCATCGCTTTTACAAACAGGCAAAACCGAGAATAAATGCGAAAAAAACCTTAACACTTAAATGCACCTATCTTCCTCCAAAGTGGATGTTCAGGGGCCTCTTGCACAAAGCGATCGTAGGTTGACCGTATAACTACCATTACAACATATGTTTTTTATGTCGCCATGGTAGTTGCGATCAACTTATAGCCTATGATCTCTCTGGGCAAGCAGCCTTGTTAAGGAATTTTACCTGTCCTAAGTGTCAAACTCGCCCACGTGTATATATAGACGTTTCCTTATACCGTTTCTTTATGAACTGATCTAACAAACATGATCAGCTTTATTCATGCATACAGATACTGACATTGGTATATTTTTATTGACCATCATGATCATCATCAAAGCCGATAATTAGAACAAAGATAAGTTAAAGTATTTATATTATAGACTTTACACACACTGGAATTGCACATACTCAAATGTGGACAAGCCCCAGTGCTGAGCTGAGATAGGACACACTGAAAAGAAAAGACATGTAGAGCAGTTCGTTCGAAAAGACGCTCATTATTATGTCTCAGGAACAACAAAACACAGTGACATCAAATTAAAAATAACTCATGCTTCCGCGGATAGCAATGTTTGCAGATGAATGAAATAACATAGCCGGGAGACGAAATCAAGCAAAGGTAATGTGTGGAGGCCCCCGCAAAGTAGTAAACAACATGTATACTAAATCAAAAACTTTTCATTTACGATTGGCCATAATTGCCTTGATATGGCCTATACCTTACATTCTCAAACACTGGACAAGTCGGGTCCAGGTGACTGGCATATCGGATAGTGTGTTCCATGCATCACTTCCAAGCATGCATGACTTCCATGCCTGCATGACTTACAAGTATACATTGAAATAACACCAAAATGAGTTCGCATTCAAGTTATAGCTTACTTCCTTATATATATATTCCTTATATATGTGTTATACAGATGTAAATAATGATATTTGTTTATATAAAATACACCGTTATATTTTCTGAGAAAGCAATCATCTTTTTCTGTTCTGTAGATTAAAATGGACCGACTGAGCCATCACATCAGAAAGGGTGGGATGGAAGGTAATTTCTTACAATAAATAAATAGATAAATAAATAAATAAATGAATAAAGAAACAAACAAATGTATATATATATCGCTTTGATTCCCAAGTGCTCCCGTTGCCCTCAGAAATAAAGTGAGCCTAATTTGACTTAATAAAATGAAACAATTGAAGGTAAACTTGTTTTAAGATTGAGGAAAGGTTGTAAACATTCCATAGTAAAAGTTTTGTTTGTCATTATAGTGGTATTTGTCTGATGGCTTGGAGGGATTTTGCAAGGTTTTGACGATTGCTCGGCATTTTAATGGGTTGGCTGCCCGGGGAGGCGGTGGTGGTGGTGGTGGTGGGGGAGGGGGGGGGGGGATTGTGCAGCTTTCATTGGCTGATGCAACTCGTTCTGGGCTGCGTTGTATATGTCGACACGTGGCAAATTTTACTTAGCCTGCTATACTATAAATGTTACAATTCAACATAACGGAATTCATTGTCACCAACAGATCACACCATACTTAATACAAGTATGGGGAGAAAAGTCGAAGCTTAACACACGCTGAGCACGCTTGAAACATGCCCATTGGCTGTGTGAAAGCGTGAAGAAAAACATCAATATAATTTTTTTTTAAGTTGCTGTGTTGGCAATTTCTTATTATTGTAAACACTCATTTTTCATTTCAGACATGCCCATTCAAATTATAGTAAAACTAACCAAATTAAATTTAATTGAGAGTAAATTGATGAAGTACCAAACAAAAGAGAAGCGCTGTACACTAACAAGCTTTACTTCATATGTCCGGAGGGTTTCTGGGAACAAGGTTATAATTATTAACAACGCTGACATGAATGAAAGCCTCACAAGTCTGCATGTATGCAAGCTCTTTTAGGACCTGCGCGACTCGCTTCAGGGCCTAACGATTAACAGCATTGTGAGCTAGATGATTTTGCTCAAAGCAAAAAATTACAAACTTGTTCATGATTAATAGGGTCAATTATAGAAGGCGAAAGAAAGGTTGTCTGGGAAAACCCCATTGTAAGCCCTGCAGTGATTTGACTTCTGCATGAGTATCAAGGCACCTCTTTGTTCGTTAAGGCGTCATAATTAGAAGCTATCATTCCTTAACCATTAATATCTGTTATCGTGATCTGGAAAAATTCGTAAGGAGCTGTAGTCGTATCATCCAGGTTCAGCCTACTTCGTTCGTCTGAAAAGCTTTTTGTCGTTGTGCAATCAAGCGAATTCTACATTATTATCCGACAATATAATAATTATTGTTATCTCTGCGGTAGAGTTGTACCGGTCAGTCAGTTTGTTAGATTAGTTTGTCTGCACCACTTAACATCCAAGGACACTGCCTGTAGACAATCACGCTCTTCAATTGAAATGTTGTTCATGACTTCAATAACGTTAAGTTCAATATTTTAGCAGTGTTGAACGAGGAAAAACATAATGTCAGGTTAACACTTTCTACAGTGTTATAATTGTCAATTAAAAACTTGATTAAACAATGGTGCAATTTAACACTATCTTAAATCAGGTGTTGTCTTCCGTATTATAAATGTTGGAAATCTCACATTGTTTTGCAACTTGCAAACAATCATGCATTACGCGTCTTGACATTGCAAGATTTTTACACTGTCATTTCATGCAGCAGTTAACACGCTGTACCATTTTAATGCTTTAAAAACTTTGGCATTTTAGCATCAGTAATGATACCGGTAGTTTCCCAGTTTATCTAGTGATTGTTTTCTTTTCCCAAAGTTAATTTAAATAAATAAATAAGTACATAAATACAGAAATAATCTGTGCAAATCAACAGCCTTATTTAAATTAAAGTAAAAGTTCAAATGTTGCCACTAGTTGAGTTTGTCTCAAAGTTTATGTAAAATATGTGCTGTTGTACTTATATATGTGACTTTATGCAAGACATGATTTTTCTTTAAATATTCGTACGAGAACATGTCAGAAAAAGTTTTTGCACTCTGCATGGGTATTTAGCGATAATTTAGGACAGTCATTAACACGGACAAAAAGGACAAAAGACATGTATCCTAGATTATTTTGTTCTCAAATTTTATTTATTGTCGAACAGGGTGTATTAAAATTTTCACCATCTATCTGATCCAATAAACATCTAATTTATTATTAAATTTAGGTTTGGCACATGGTATAATTCGTCTAGGTTTAACATCACTCACACGTCAGTTTTCTGATCGGTCTTGCAGCAATCTGCGGATGGTCGTGATTTTTCCCCGGGCTCTACTCGGCTTCCGCCCACCATAACGTTGGCCGCCGTCGTATAAGTAAAATATTCTCGAGTACGGCGTAAAAATACCAATCAAATCAAATAAAATCAGTTTTCTGATCAGGCTCTGTGCAGGATACTTCGTTAAGGCTTTGTGCCTTTTTATATCTAGCCATGCAACAAATCAGTTTCCTCAGATTGATGTGCACATGGCACATGAATCTAATCGTACACACCAGTATCTTTTTAATATCTGTTTCTGGTAATTCGGTTAGACTAGCCCGGGCCCTATCAACCTCCTCTTCAGATAATCATGTTAACGATGTCGCAGTATTAACTTTGCTGGCTGGAAGGTGCAATTACCTTTCCGTTATATATACATCCGTTACACTACTTAATCAATACATGATTAATATTAAAATGTGATTACTATAATTACATATATAACATTAATTCCCTGACCAAATTTGGTTTAACCGTAGACCATAGCATACAGTTCCGAGACAGGGTGTTCTATAGCAAAAATGGGACTCATTATCTGTCAGTATCAGGGTTACATCTTAATAGGCATTTGAACAATGGTATCCATCATGTAATCCCGATTACATCGATGATATTAGCACCATTTTTTTAGACCACAAATAGAACAGCAGTCCATGCTTAAGTTAATATCAGATTTAAATATCAACACTCTTTTGAGCAGCCAGATACCGGAGGTCACTTTGTCGGATAACGGTTATTCCCCTTGAATCGAGGAAATTATGTATAACACAGAGAAACCATACACAAACAAAGGCGACGATATATTTTAAGCTTAAGGGGATGCTTCCGTGTCCTTGTGGTTAGCTTGGTAGTGCAGCAGAATAACTCAGGAGCCCTTCACCAGTACCATCCCACGGTGTGTAGGCTTCGTACGTGCGGAGGTCTGACCACAACCGGCGGGTGGTTGTGGGTTTCCATCGGACTCTGCCAGGTTACCATAATGCTGGCCACAGTCGTGAAATATTCTTTTGTACAGCGTAAAACGCCAATCAATTAAATAAGTAAATAAATCATAAGCTAAAGGTAACCATTCATAGAATCACAAATGGTGCTAAATCAAATCTTTTCACCCATCATTACAATAACCTTAAATCTTTTCACAATATACTCACCCACAATCTCATCACCCGATTCCACATGACCTACAATCATTCTCCAACAGTGACATAACTTCAGTCTCATCATCCAACACTGACATGACCTACAATCTCATCACACAGCACACACATGACCTACAATCTCATCATCTAACACTGACATGACCTACGATCCCACTACCCAACATCAACCTATAATCTCATCGCCCAACTGACATGGTCAACAATCTCATCATCCAACAATGAGATAACCTACAATCTCATCATCCAACATTTCCATAACCTTCAATCTCAATACCCAACATCAACCTATAATCTCATCATCCAGCATTGACATGACCCACAATCTCATCATCCAACACTGACATGACCTACAATCTCATCATCCAGCATTGACATGACCTACAATCTCATCATCCAACAGTGACAAGGCCGACATTCTCATCATCCAACACTGACATGACCTACAATCTCATCATCCAGCATTGACATGACCTACATTCTCATCATCCAAGACTGACATGACCTACAATGTCATCACCGAACATTGACATGATCTACAATCTCATCATCGAACAGTGCCATGACCTACAATCTCATCACTCAACACTGACTTGACCGACAATCTCATCATCCAACACTGACATGACCTACAATCTCATCATCCAGCATTGACATGACCTACAATCCCACTACCCAACATCAACGTATAATCTCATCGCTCAACACTAACATGACCTACAATCTCATCTCACAGCATTGACATGACCTAAAATCTCATCATCCAACAATGACAGGACCTACAATCTCATCACCGAACATTGGCATGACCTACAATCTCATCATCCAGCATTTACGACCTACAATCTCATCATACAGCATTGACATGACCTATAATTTCATCATCCAACAGTGACATGACCTACAATCTCATCATCCAGCAGTGACATGACCTACAATCTCATCATCCAACAATGACATGACCTACAATCCCACTACCCAACATCAACCTATAATCTCATCGCTCAACACTAACATGACCTACAATCTCATCTCACAGCATTGACATGACCTAAAATCTCATCATCCAACAATGACAGAACCTACAATCCCATCACCGAACATTGGCATGACCTATAATCTCATCATCCAGCATTTACGACCTACAATCTCATCATACAGCATTGACATGACCTATAATTTCATCATCCAACAGTGACATGACCTACAATCTCATCATCCAACACAGACATGACCTACAATCTCATCATCCAACATTGACATGACCTACAATCTCATCATCCAACATTGACATGACCTACAATCCCACTACCCAACATCAACCTATAATCTCACCGCTCAACACGAACATAACCTAAAATCTCACCTCACAGCATTGACATGACCTGCAGTCTCATCATCTAACACTGACATGACCTACAATCCCATCACCGAACATTGGCATGACCTATAATCTCATCATCGAACAGTGACATGACCTACAATCCCATCACCGAACATTGGCATGACCTACAATCTCATCATCCAACAGTGATTTTTTTTTTGATTGGTGTTTTACGCCGTACTCAAGAATATTTCACTTATACGACGGCGGCCAGCATTATGGTGGGTGGAAACCGGGCACAGCCCGGGGGAAACCCACGACCATCCGCAGGTTGCTGGCAGACCTTCCCACTTATGGCCGGAGAGAAAGCCAGCATGAGCTGGACTTGAACTCACAGCGACCGCATTGGTGAGAGGCTCCTGGGTCATTACGCTGCGCTAGCGCGCTAACCGACTGAGCCACGGAGGCCCCTCATCCAACAGTGACATGACCTACTATCACATCACAAAACATTGACATGACCTACTATCTCATCATCCAACATTTGCATAACCTTCTCTCTCATTACCTAACATCAACTATAATCTCATCGCTCAACATTAACATGACCTACAATCTCATCATCCGACAGAAGGATGAGCTACAATGTCATCATCAAACAATGACATGACCTACTATCTTATCATCCAACACTGACATGACCTACTATCTCATCATCCAACTCTGACAGGATCGACAATCTCATCATCCAACAGTGACATGGAGTACAATCTCATCATCGAATAATACCATGACCTACAGTCTTATCACTCAACACTGACATAACCTAAAATCTCATCATCCAGCATTGACATGACCTACAATCTCCCCAACATCAACCTATAATCTCATCGCTCAACACTAACATAACCTACAATCTTCTCTCACAGCACAGGCATGACCTGCAATCTCATCACTCAACACTGACATGACCTATACTCCCATCACCGAACACTGACATGACCTACACTCTCATCAGCCAACAGTGACATGACCTGCAATCCCATCACTCAACACTGACGTGACCTACAATCTCATTAGCCAACATTTACGTCAATTACAATCTCATCACTTAACACTAACATGACCGACACTCATATCATTTAACACTGACATGACCTACGATACCATCACTGAGCAGTGCCATGACCTACAATCTCATCATTCAACACTGACATAACCTACAATCTCACCACCCAACATTGACGTGACCTACAATCTCACCATTCTGCATTGACATGACCTACAATCTCATCATCAAACATTGACATAACCTACAATCTCATCATCCAACACAGACATGATCTATAATCTCCTCACCCAACAGTGACATGACCTATAATCCCATCACTCAACAGCGACATGATCTACAATCTCCTCACCCAACAGTGACATGACCTATAATCCCATCACTCAACAGCGACATGATCTATAATCTCCTCACCCAACAGTGACATGACCTATTATCCCATCACTCAACAGCGACATGATCTACAATCTCCTCACTCAACAGTGACATGACCTATAATCCCATCACTCAACACTGACATGATCTATAATCCCATCATTCAACAGTGACATGACCTATAATCCCATCACTCAACAGCGACATAATCTATAATCTCCCCACCCAACAGTGACGTGACCTACAAACTCCTCACCCAACAGTCACATGACCTACAGTATCACCACACAGCACTGAACTGACATAAAATCTCACACTGACGTGACCTACAATCTCATCATCTAACACTGACGTGACCTTCAATCTCACCATTCAGCACTGACATGACATACAATCTCATCATCGAGCATTGACATGACCTACAATCTCATCATCTAACACTGACATGACCTATTATCCCATCACTCAACAGCGACATGAGCTACAATCTCCTCACTCAACAGTGACATGACCTATAATCCCATCACTCAACAGCGACATGAGCTATAATCTCCTCACCCAACAGTGACGTGACCTACAATCTCCTCATCCAACAGTGACATGACTTACAATCTCATCTCACAGCATTGACATGACCTACAATCTCATCATCGAACATAGACATGACCTACAATCTCATCACCCAACATAGACATGACCTACAATCTCATCACCCAACACTGACATGACCTACAATCTCATTATTCAACACTGACATGACCTACAATCCCATCAGCCAACATTGATATGACCTACAAACTCATCATCCAACAGTGATATGACTTACTCTCTCATCATCCAAAATTGATATGACCTACAAACTCATCATCCAACATTGATATGACCAACAAACTTACCATCCAAGATTGATATGACCTACAAACTTACCATCCAATATTGATATGAGTACAAAAGCAATGTGAATCCAACATTGCATGGGTAATCAATTAATGAATTAATCTCCTCACCCAACAGTGACATGACCTACAATCTCATCTCACAGCATTGACATGACCTATAATCTCATCATCGAACATTGACGACCTACAATCTCATCACCCAACACAGACATGACCAACAATCTCATCATTCAACACTGAAATGACCTACAATCTCATCAGCCAACATTGATATGACCTACTATCTCATCATCCAACAGTGATATGACCTACTCTCTCATCATCCAACACTGACATGACCTACAATCTCATAATTCAGCTATGACACGACCTACAATCTCATTAGCCAACATTGATATGACCTACTATCTCATCATCCAACAGTGATATGACTTACTCTCTCATCATCCATGACCTACAAACTTACCATCCAATATTGATATGAGTACAAAAGCAATGTGAATCCAACATTACATGGGTAATCAATTAATAAATTAATTTGTTCTGATTCTTTTTGTGAAAATATTTATTTATTCACTTTTTTATTCGAGTTTTATTTTAAGCCATACTGGAGGGCATTTCACTTACATGAATGCAGCCAACATTAAGGTAAGAGAAAGCCCTACAGTAACCACTGTTTCTCTGCCCAAAACCCCATACGTTTATCTGTTTATGACGTTTAAATTGTTTTGTCGTTCGGGTTGATTTGAAGGGCATTCCGAGTTCAGCGACACTCAGCTTTTTTATTATATAGAATCTATTATACTTGGTGCTCAGGAGAATAACATATGTGGCAAGATGTTTTCTGAAACATGAAAAACGTTTACTGAACGGTTTTTCGTAAAGTGGCACAAACAAGCACTCGTGCAGGAAAAATGTCTGTGTCATATTATATAAAATGTGACCTGATCTTATTCATAAGTTTATGTACACATATAAAACATTTTAATGTGTTACAACTAGCCAAAGATACAGGATTGCTTTTTTAGATTTCTAAACCTGTATTTAGAGCGTCTCCGATGGGTATAGCTGAGATCCTACAGGTTTAAGCCGTGTAAACATGTATACATTGATGGGAGATTACACCGATTCTTCATCACTAAATTCACTGTGGTTTATTTATTGTTCTTGCATTTTTGCAGGGATTGTAATCGGCCTAGTTGCCATATTTGGTTGTGTCATCAAATCCCCAATATTTTCGATCTGCCAAGTGTCAGTGGTGTAGAATTTACATCGATTGTGACGAATTTTTCTTTATCAGGGAACGATTGTGTTTACGAGATGTTACGTATATTTTATACGTGCGCAGTCAAGCACCCATTCCAAGACGAGGACGTGATTTTTTGACAAGTTTCTTGGACCTTTTCACGATTTTCGTGGGAAAAGCGTGCTTATTGCAAAGACTGCGGTATCTTTTTAACAATACATTATGTCAAAATATAAGAAATTTTGGCTTGGTTTAATATCACAGATTGTGTTCTATCAAAATATGTCGTTGCTCAGAGAATGATGTTTTGTTGATGATTCGTGCATTTTGTAACGTATCCGCAATCAGACAGTTAAGCCTCAGACGATGTTGCACGGTATTGTGCATGAAAAAATATGAACTTGCTCTGGGTCTTGAGGGCACTGTGTCATCCGCACTCTGCAACATGTGCGAAAATAAATAAGTTTTACATTATCGTAAACGCATTTGCATTACTGGCTGACGCAGTTGGGAAGAAAAGCTCTCATCATTGTTTATCAATCTATTCACATGATTCAGGAAATGACATGACATGGTGTTTATTGAAGTTATTGAAGTATTCTCTCCGTCTAAGGACTTAATAACCTGCATATTAAAACGAATGTTTTTCATAAGGAGGATAACAACATTTTCAAGAAGTAAAAAATGGAGGTAAACAACTTCATGGGAAATAGTTCTGCCCTTGTCTGACCATATTCCTACTTCGCCTATAGTTATACATATAAAGTCAATATCCACCTTTTATATCATTCTGATCCATGCTTTGTATTTTTGAAAACTACTTTCTGATTTGAGAGAGCGCCGTCACCTCTGCAAATTTATGTAGCTACGTGTAGCAGAGTAAGAAGTTAAACAACAAATACGACTTTATTTTCCTCCATCTGAGAAGAGGTGCACACTGCTAAACTTTTCCCGGTAAACGTTTACTGAAAATGATGCAGGAGACCTGCATCCGATTCGGTATAGTTTCACTTCACATAACAGTATACGTTTACTTTTGTAATGTAAAGGTTAACATTTATCTTGGTAAAACTACTGGTCTTGAGTAAACCATTACTGAAATATTTATTCAAAGAGATGAAACCTAGATTTGTTTATTTTATGTATTTATTTGATTGGTGTTTTACGCCGTACACAAGAACATTTCGCTTATATGACGGCGGCCAGCATTATGGTCAAAAGAAACATGGCAGAGCCCAGAGAAAACCCACGACCGTCCGCAGGTTGCTGCAGACAGTCCCACAAACGGCCGGAGAGGACGCCAACGTGAGCAGAACTTGCCCAAATTTGTAATTCTCATTCACGCATGCTGCAGTAGTCCAATACAGGCCTATTTGTTTTAAGAAAGTGATAATAAAACACATATATAAATGTAAGAAAAAAAAACAAGCATGTTACAAGGCCAAATATAAATGTTCGACTATTTGGGTGGAGACTAGGATATACCCGTACCTGAACGTGTACATGTTTACTGACTGTTACTATCGCAATTTAAAAGGTTATACTGTTTCAGGTGAAAATACTTTGTTCACCTTATAAAAGCGGTATGCTCACTGTAAAAGGTAAACATTTACACAATATGGGTAAAATAGTATAATCAATGAACCTTTACTGGAAATTCTAACACTGCAGAAATATTCAACATGCATGGTGCAGTCCACTTTGAGAAATATGACCGTTGTCCATTGATACATTTTTTCCAAGGGCATGTCATTCAAGCGTATTTGATAAACAAAAAGTATCTCTAGTGCATGGGACGAGAATTTATTCTCAAAGTGAAAGCAATTAAGGAAAATAATATATTTGCACGATTGTTAACGTAATCCATTTAGCGATTGCCTTCTGTGTCTCCTCACGTACAAAATCATGGTTTCAAGTAAACGAAATAATCGCTTTGGTTAAAAGATCTTTAAAATCTCGTTCGCCAGTTTATTTCAGGTGGAAAATGGATGGTACATTCTCATACAAAACACCATGTGACCTTTGTTTCTGGTATCACTATATTTACGACATTCTTCCTGAACTGCTGTTATCAGAGGACACTAACAAACTGGCCTGTTTTCAGAAGTACAGCCACAAAAGGATAAATAAGTCAGAAAATACAACCAATTTGTGCATGCTTACCAAACCTTTTGCTTTCTTATTCTGCGTTATAGTATTCTTTAATGACTTACTGACGACATTAAAAATGTTGATTTTATTAAGCATGTTGGCAGGCTTCATCCAACAAATATGTGAAGGACACGGGCAGAATGAACGTTGTACACCCATGCACCGACAGCCTAGTGATTCCTCATACACATAGTTTATGAATAAACTATAAATGTTGCGAATCTCACTCATTGCCGATAACTTTGCCGTGTGCAACTGTGGTCTAAATCTCGTAAAACTTACATATATGTCTTGCCAACTTCAGGAAGCAGGTAAAGTATTTATTTCCGTATCTTGCTTCTGACAATTTTAGCATAGAATCAATCTGACGAAAAAGTCTATATTATAGGAACACAAAGTGTTTGGAAAAGACATGAATGTCAAATCCATTTGTGGACAGAGATATGAAATTCTGATGGGTTTTAAGAAGCACAAAGCACAAGGATGTTTATGATATCTCTTGATACAATATAAACAGGTAAAAATTGACGAAATGGTAAAATATTTTTGTTTCGATAACCAATGTGTGAAAAAAATATTTGCCGTTCACCATTCTTCGAAGTCTTCGTTCAAGTCCGCGCTGACGCAACCGGAAAGCCGTTACGGGAAATTCGCGCGGGAAAGTAGACATATAACACATTTTAAAAATATTCAGTCTTATAAACATAGAAATACCTCCGGTCATAATCCACGTAGCAATAAAGGTAGCTCGGACGAAGTCCAATACCACAGATATTTCCGTGAACGAACTTTCCGGTGATGTTAAGAAAACCGAACGGTAGAGTTGTCGAATCCGATGTGTGAGATATTAATGGGAATGGCGCTATAAATCAACAATCTCAAGCGTATTTATACAGAAGTCCAGAACCCAAATTACTAGCTAAAATAAAAGAATCGCTTCGCGTAAGTCAGAGCCGCTCAAATCTTAGCAATACTGTCTCGTATGCGCGTGCCCTTACATCTTTTCAATGTATAGAACCGCGTGTTACGCATATTCTGTGATTGCTACCTTTGTTCCTGCATTGGCCATTTGTGCCAATGCCAAGTTAACTCATGTGTTGTTTCCATTCTGATGATGGAGTTAGAACTACCCTGAATGGTTTAATACTGAAACATATATACAATGTGTCTATTAGTCTAATATTAATTGTGAGCTCAGAAAAAAGATATCACCTGTACTTTATACAACAAAAACAAATGAGTTCATGGCCACCAGTTTCACAACTGAATATGGGTAACATATGGAGTTGAGCAAAAATATGGAGAGGCCGGGAGCTCATAGTGTGTTTGTACACCGTCCGCCCAGTTATCTGAGAGGTTAGGGGTCAATACCAAGGCGGCTCATGCCTAAAAAATTAAGGAATGACCCGCTCAGCGAGAATATTTTGAGTGGGCAGAGTGTCGTGACTTTGGTACAGTTCACTTTTTACTTACGACGTTGATACGACAACGAAAGGTAAATGAAGACAATGTGTTTTGGAAAGATCTTTGTGCCATTTACATGGACCTGTAGGCTTACACTGATTCGTTAAGTGTCCTTTAACGCCATATTCAGGACATTTTTATTGACACTATGGTGACAGTTTTTGATGGAGTGCCCGGTGTACAATACCGGTATCGATTTTGTGCAAGATATTGACGAATTTACCCAGGTTTTACGTACAAACTATATAGGTTGAAGGCGATTTGTCATCAACCGACGCAAAAATGCCTCAACAATCATAGTTGAATTAGATTGCCAAGGTGGGTACATTGGACAATCAAAGCGCAACTGAGATACACATTTTATTATTGGCGACTTTATTCGCGATACATGATTTGAATACTGATCTCACCCATTCAACGAGAACACACCTTGCGTCTTTCAACATCATTGAAAACTGTTGACTGCTTCTCTTTGTATGATTCCGTCCTATTTTACTTTCGTTGTCCTTTTAGTGGTTTGTGTTATACGTCGTTTCTAGAATTGACATTGCGATTATCGACCTGAAACGTCCTGAATGGTTGACAGCTTGTATATGAATGTCTGTTTCGGCGCGTAGATTGATAGAAGGATAGACGCGTCGTCGACAGCATAATGTCACCAAAGCCCATAGAAACATGAAACTGAGAGCAAGCTAGGTAAGTTTTGAACTTGTTACTCAGTGAAAGTTATACATTCTTCATGGAAGTACTAGACGGAAGATACTACGCCAACATCTAAAACTTGGTTTCTTTCTATTATTCCCGCATGCCAAACAAAACTGCTTGAGGTGAATGATAAACGAAGAACAACAATACTCTCGCCAAGTTCAATATCTTTGTACTTCATTTTTTCTTCACATTCTTCATATTTTCATCTTTGAGGACAAAAGTCTTGAAAGTTAAACTAGTCACGCAGTACATGGAAAGGTCATATCAGGCCCGTTGTACCTGGAGACACTGAAGGGTTTATTGTTATAACCACGGGGATCATCCCGAGCACACTGGGACATACAGGCAAATGTATCAGAGAACACAGCCTAATCCTACAATATCAAAAGTTAACGTTTACAGAGATGATTGATTCAAATAAGATAACTCTCATCAGCTCAATGCTTGAATCTCGGCTTGGTATCATTGAAATTTGGCTCAATCGTGTCTCAAGAGGGTAAGTCAACTTACACACACGCCTGCCCGAAAATGACCTAAGATAAAGGCTTGTGACAGGGGGATTGACTGCGGGAGAAAACTGCTGGAGTCAGGCCAATATCAAGTTCAGCTTTAATTCTCTGCTGCCCGTGGCGTAAGGATATTACATGAGCGCCGTAAGGGGATAGAGTCAGAAGGCAGAGGACCGACCAGCGCTTTGATCCACTTCTGGCAAGCCTCGGCGGACCGGATTAAACGACACATCAGACGGTTTAAGCTTAAGGATTATACAGATCACACGACAGTTAGCAGACCCCGGACGAGATATAAACCAAACGTGACCCACTGTATCAGTAGATCCAATCGAAATAATTAGCTCTGAACAGACATACATTTCTTTAGCTCTCTGTGAAACAAATCCTGCAATTCCAGGAATGTTACACTAGACCTTTTACGGTCTAGCTTACTGGGATTAGGTACGTTGATTGGATTTAAGCAAGCATTTCAGTGTTTCTATCTACACTGATAATAACGCTGATGAAGATAAACATCGTCGCATGTAGCCAAAGTACTCTCGAAATATGTAAGACATGATAATTTATCTAGTTTTCATGCATGATACTGTGCCGATCCAAGCACCAATAGCAAATATAAGTCCAAACTCGTTGGCTTATGTCTTTCTCAAATACAAACACGCGAATAGCAATGGGATTTAATTGTTACGGTTCCGAACAAAAATTTGTGTATATGCATGTAATAAGCATGGGTACTTATACAACTCTGACCAGGCCTAAATATACCACAGTGAAACGTGACGCCTGACTAAATGCTCTGCACATATTGACCAATAGAAGCGCTGCTTTCATTGTCAACAAGAATGAGGAATATGAATTTATTTATCAATGAAACAGTGCATTTTAGGTTTTTTGAATTGGTTGTTCTGCCAGTTAGAGTACATCGTGTGGATGACACATTTTGTTTCTCTCAGTTCCAAATGCATATAAATTTATTCACGTATTATTATGTAAACTACAAATAAATATGACCAACATACATTATACCCAAATGAAATAACTTTAGAGATAAATAAATAATTGGGTATCTATATTTGTGTATTTGCAACAGTGCTTGATTCACAGCATCACCAACGATAAAACAGTTTAATTTGAAACACTGCATGCCCTGAAATAAATCAAGAAGAATATATACTATATAGAGATCTCACGAACTCTAGTGTACATAGCTTTTTATGGCAAGATCTAGAAATGCCCTCGTGGAATATCTGATATTTTTATACAATTGACCCACAAGCAATTGAGACTTTGACTACAAGAATACATTCACGTTTGACAGCTATGTGTAGCTTCTTTAAAACTACATTCTTTTAGGAATGTTCATGTCCAGTCACGCTGAAACACGAAATATCTATAGAACGCCATTTGTTCCCTTTAAAATAACAGCGACATATTGAGTAACATTCGCAATGACCCCTGTCCCGATGAGAAATGACCAGGCACACGTATCGGCGTGGGGATGCCACTCAGGCAACAAATGCCTTCCTGTGATGTCGTAAGGACATAAAATAAAGAGTATCATCAAACAGACTTTTTTATCCTTCTCGTCAAATGTACACAAGATTACACAGTTCCAGTTTGTCCTACAGCCGCAGAGAACTGAAGCCGTTGTACAGAACCCTCCATGCAACCTCGTCTGTTTGACTACACTTGACCCGTCCACAATCGTAAATGATTAAACATTATATCACATGCATTTCGGAATTTTGAATACTCCGGACACGTGCGTGTTAAAAGTGATTATCCGCTGGTATGTTTGCTTTTCTGAGAAATTATACGTTATCATAAGTTTTGTCTTTCCATTCCATTCTTAGTTGCCAAACTAAATGCAGGAACAGATCGGAATGTTGGTTTGTATGCAGTTACTCCCATAGAATGTGTTCGTACAACAAAAGAATAGTGAGTATTCTCAAGCTGCTAAAATATATACTATATCATGCTGTCAACAATCATTAGATAGAATCTACTCATTGGCTGTGTGTTTCATCTATCTAGTTTGATGTTTCTTGCTGACTTCTCAATTATTTAACCGGTACACTGCTTCCGGATCGGCAAGAATCTGGGACACTTCCGGAAATGGAAGCAAGTCAGTGTCCAAACACTACGACCATGTTCATCTGTGCTTGCCGATCTGCGCTGTACACCCCAAAAAATTAACCTATTAAAATTAACAGAAAGTCTGTTGTCTGAGAGATGCTAGAATGTATTCTGCTATTGCAACAGATTATTCTGTTAGCTATAACACACGTATTCTATAAATTCATCATAAAAAGTCTACTAGACTAACAAAATATTATGTTGATATGGACCATAGTATTATGTTTTTAATAACAAAATGTATTCTAACATCACTTAGACAACAGACTTTCTGCTAAAATTAGCATATTATATTTTGAGTGTAGCAATTTTAAACCCTCGGCCAACAATATCAAAAAAAAAACTCTCAGTCAAAGCTTTGTCGAGATCAAATCTTTCCAGTTAAATCAAAATATAAATATATTATACTTTTAGGATATTAATCTGATATACTAATGATAAATTGATAGGATGAATAGATTAGGTATTTTAATAGTATTTGAACGGGGTTTTATAGATTCAATTCATTATCGTTTGACGGCACAATGCGTGGAACACGAGGGAACAATTGTTCGTCTACATTATATCTAAACGGATATGTAAACATAAGCATAGTCACAATGTGGCCTTAAAATTTGATTACCGTTCATTTTCAACAATGATATGTACTAACATGTATCGTATTTATGTGGGACTTATACATTAATTAAATTATACCCAATACTAATTTGTATCGGGTTCTTGAAGTTACACGTATCTTTGTTTGCACGCCTTTGTTGTGTTTATTAAGGAAGATATAAAGAATCACCAAAACCTATACTCTCATCAGTGGCTGATACATGATATCAATGGTTTCTTTTGGCAACGTCTCTGGAGCGTGACTGTTCCTTTTGTCAAATTCGAAATTGCACACTTCTAGTTAATGGACTTCTGATCTTGCAAATACTTGGAACGCTTGGAAATGTCCTCCGGAATTAAGTACGCCTCATCATTGATACACGGAAACCTCCGAGCGATGTTCCGACTGTGTACCCGAATTTTCCATGAGGCGTAAGCGAATTCTAAATGCGGCTCTTGTGGTATGTCACAGTATCGAATCATATCAAATCAGAGTCTCCTGGTATAGATATAACACGTGACCGGCACGTTCAAATGTTCTGTCGTAAAACACTTTAGTGTTTTCTTCGTGAATGGCGAACCTATTTAAAGACTGCAATACAACACTGACAGCAATGCTCACTATTTTCAATTTCGGGACGATTTCCAGCGGATTGTGCACAATAACTGGTTTTATTTACGCTCGTAGCTTGCTGCGTAATCAGGACGTGTTTACTGTCTCTGAACACAGACAACCGATTTGTTTGCCTTGCGCAATGCCGCTCGCCGCCAAGGCATGTTTGGCATATTCAATCTTCTACTGTTACATCAATCTGAGCACATTTTTTGTGCACACATCCCATTTATCATGCTATCCACGTGAAAGTGATGTGATTTTCCAATTGCCCATCTAAAATTGACATTTTTCTTTACTGTATCTCCGCCACCATTTTCTTTTCATCAAACAAACAGTTTTTTGGTTACACATGTTTGACATTGTTCACTGTTTCCGGGATTGTTTTTAAGCTCTGGGATAACCAGAACAGATGGAGGCATGCATGGTACACTTGGAGTGCAGTAATTTATAACCCTTATTTTTGTCCACATCCGCGGAGACTTTGCACCATGTTATAATTTGCTGTACGTGGAGGCATAATCAATAGTGCTCTGCAACAAAGTATTAAGCATTTACCAAATAAGGTTTTCTTCAGCATACTATTTAACGTAATTGTCTTATCTGTTGATAAAAAGACACACTAAAATTTTTAAGCCTCTTTCCCCTGAATTCCACTTTCTGTTTACCCACCACTCACGAATTCAAGGATATTTCCATTCTACAATTAAGATTTTGGTAACAACTGTGTACAAAAAATGTTCCACGGGTCATTTTAACGTAGTACTAAAATATAGCGATACCTGATAAACAAGAGAGACGACTTCTCCGTGACTCAAAGTATCGGCATTTTTTTCGCGTCTATCTGTCTCCTATAGGCAGTGCCGAAATATCGAGTCAAGATGAAGACATTTCTATCGTTTAGCCATAACGCTACTCATGTACTGGGTATACAAGGCTCATTTTGGCATTTAATGAAAGACTTACATACTTATGCCAAAGAAGCGCAGCCATACACGTTAAATTCTTTCTTGTGTGTTATATTATATATATTTCGTTTATTCCATATCCGCTAAAATTAATGTACATTCCGTCACAAAAAATATATATATATTCGCGAAACATCTCCTACAGAAGATGTCAAAATGTAACACGATCTCTATAATTTTTTGAGTAAAGTCATACTGATTATCTTAGTTTACTTTCGTGTATTTCTTTGTTAATTTTTTATTTATATTCTGAAGTCCGCATCAGAGAAGTCCGTCGATGTGTACGGAGCCGGTAGAGCACTGATCAATGTGCTATCGCATTAGGTGTTAACAAATGCGATAAATGATTCTTGCAAACATTTATAACTAAATTGCGGCAAGTGTTTACTCGAGGGTCAGGAGATTATCCACTCGTGTTTCTGTTCGTCAATCCACATCGCCGTGAATAGCATAAAAAAGCCTGTGATTGTTGTTCCTTTTTTCTGCCTTTATGCCGTCATTTTCGTCTGTCACTTAGTTTGTTATCTGTTTTAGTTTCTATTCGAGCATCTGCCGGAAAGGACTGTCTTTTATTCTCGTTTCCTGTTCACATTGGCCAGTTTAAACAGTGAATTTACCGATTTCCAAAATGTAAATGCACTTAGGACTACTCCTGCATTTTAAACCTTGTATATAATGCAGAAGACGGAACACTTTAATTTCTGGATGATGAAAATTTGCTTATAAATGACGAAATCAGGGCCCTCTAAATCTACATTCACATTGTTGGATTATACCAGTTACTTTATTTTCTGTGAATGAAGCGACAAAGGGTTTAATAAAGAGAAATATTGCCATGTCAGGCCCGTGTCAGATTTTCTAAATTGAAAATCCGTGGTATAATATTTGCAGAGATGAGCAGACAATGACAATCGTTGTGTTGGAACACCAGAAACGGCGCTTATATTGGCAAACGTGTGCTGAACGTTTAACGAGGTCCATTAGATCCGATTTTGAAAAGTGCCCACAACAGAAAGTTTGTCTTAGGCTGGTAACGGTCAGTAGGAAATTATGTGGATGAGACTTGATTAAAGATCGGCTTTAAGTATGGCCAGGTCAAAGATTTGTATGTAGGCTAGCATATAACGCGCACTGTTTCACCAGAAAGGTCTTGTATAACGAATTACCAAATATTTATTTTGTACAATGTATGTAAATTTTTATACGACATAAAGAATTGATGAAGTCACTATTATGTATCCTGTTTTCATGGTTAACAGATAAAGGAATGGAACTCGAAATTCAAAGTACAGCCCAATCTTACAAGGATTTACATATCGTTAGTACCTATAGTGGTACTACTCAGACTTGTGAAATGTTCTTTTCCCTCCCCTTACAGCTCCCCACCGCTCCCACCGCCCCCCCCCCCCCCCACTCCCTCCCCATAGCTGCCACTGGAAATCTGTCATGCAACAAGCCTTTGTTGATTTCGAGTATACTACATTGTAACTTTCCGTGGAGTGGGCAGCTTTCGAGTCCAAACAGTATCCATCTCGATTTTCAGGATACGAAAATCGGCATAATCTAGTTAGACTTCTCCAGGTACACATTGCACGTATGAAGGTTTTACCTTGGACTGCAAAGTCTTCGTTACGAATCTGTTCACAGATGGCACCTGACAGCTTATATTGGCATCCGTATCCCAAATTGTTGTCTAATTGGCTATTTGTTTGTCGTATGTACAGAGATGAGTCGCCTTGGCTTGTTTGGAGAGGTAATATGTTTAATCCGTCCGCTTTGGTATCAGCTCAGCTGTCATTAAATCTGGAAAAACAACTCATCCCCAGCGCTCGTCGTCCGACGCATTGCCACATCTCTCGGTCAACAGGCGGCAAAGGCACACAGCGGAGAGCTGTTAGCACTTCAACAGCACATTTAATTGTTTAAACAGACACGTTGTCAGCCCTGATGATCTGAACACACACCTTCGTGTGGATTTTCTCCTCTGATTAGTTTAGAGAAGAGATAAAAGCATTTGATTAGCGGTGACTAAGTCTGACGCACAGGTAAAGCATGTCTGTCAGGTCCACGTCGCATTTTTCTTGACTTCAACCACAGAATCTTTCGTTCATCTCTGTGCTCCGGCTTAGCCATGCGTTCACGTGTTGAATCTGGCAACTGTATCTTAAATTGTTTTGAAGATGTCGAAACAAAACATAGTCCTATAGGTTGTCTACGATGTAGGATGCGCAAAGATTTCCATTCTGCAATGCGCAATGAGGTTAGCTGCAGGTCTCTGAATGGAAACCTTGTAAATACCACCAAAAACCTTGGCTTACCTTATCACCAATACGAGCCCTCGACAAATGTGCTAAGTGAAGAACTCTCGTCATACGTGAAGAGTCTCGAGCATAAGAGACAGATGGCCAGTATGAATGAGTCCATCCTCTGTGCCCATACTTTTCATCTAAAGATGAACAAAACCATTCCGCCGTAACTAGTTCGTCATCATCTTTGTAGGGATTTCTTTTAGACTGTCCTGATCGTATCCTGTTCTTATTTCCACCAGTATTTACCAAACATATTTTGAACTTCATTGAGCAGTTTTAAATCCAGTCTTTATACCATCATGAAAAATGGTATTTTGCCATACTATATCGTGATGAAAGCAGAAATTAATACTTTGAGCTATCAAGGTAGAGTAGATTAAACAAAAGCACTGAATGTGATAAATCGGATATATATTGAAACAGTTTCTTACCTTGCGACACTCATTGTTTTCTATAATGCAATGATCAAACATTTACATTGATGGGACAATCTATAAAAGTTCATCACAACTCGTAAACAGTTAAGCTCGAGACCATTTCACTGTAATGAAGTCCAAGTGTGTCTCACCATGGATAAGATTTAGCTCTGGAAAACTTATTTCAACAGAGAAGTCATTTGGAAGCGGCTTTAATGTCTTGTAAACAAATTCAAATATCACAAATAATCTTAAAATACATGTAAATGAATGTGAATGTTCACAGCTGCAATGTTTTTGATGTTAACCTGTGGCCATTTGCTATAAACAGTCAAATAATGCTTGAAAATTTGGATAATGTAATAGAGATTGTATACGAAATTCATTTTTTTAGATGCATCAGACAGCAAAATAAACAGTATAGGCTCTGATCAGGACAGGGCAGTGGTGTTGTGCGTGATTCATACGTGTTCGTCTCGCAAAAGCAAAAATAAAGTCTACGGCCGAGTCATTCTGAAGTTAACAAAGTTCTGGAGAGCGTTGTCCATTGCTAAACCGGGTCTTTAATAAATTCCCTGCGGACTGCTTTGAATTCTGACTGAACTCGAACAATTTAGATCTTGAATGGGATCATCTTGTGTACACCGCTAGCCTAAATTAGCTTGTGGAATCTGACAAACGGTGAAGAGCATGCGTGGAGTATATGCAGAGTCCAGGGTGGTCAAACAAGGTACGGGGGATTCTGACCAGGAACACATGAGGACTTCGGCGGCAGAATCTTCCCAGGTTAACTGCCAACAGATCTTTGATGGCTTCCACACGTAATGCTGATCTACATCTTGGTCAGTATTGACAAAAGTGACTTCAGCCTTTGTGAGCCCTCAACAGTTAAAAAAAAAAACCTGTCCCTGCACGAGGTTTGATCATCAAATCTCTAAGTCTCCCTTTGTGAGGTCCGGACAATGTCGCCTGATGATTCTAACGGACCCATTTGACTTCCCATACCCTCGTGTAATTCAAGGCTATCCTTAAGGTCTTCTTACTAGAGTAGGGGATAATCCGATAATCCCCTCTCAGAAAGCTGTTAGAAAGGATGGCCAAAGCTACTCTCGGCCTCTGACCAAAACCTACCTGGGGGAATCGGCCTTACAAGGTGCGCTGTCCCCTCATTCACACCTGCCATCAAAGTAAAGTGCCGTCAAAATCTCAGCCTAAGCTTTGCATTTCTCACCTTGACACCTTAAGCCAGAGGTGGGATATACGGGGTTCTCATCTGTAATTGCTCTGGGACCAGTGGCTTTACTTACAAAGATAGAAAACATATGAGGAGTATAGAGCAAGGGTAGACGTAATAGTTGTTGGATAGCATATGACACGAATACACACAAAAACCGTGAAACTCCCTATATTATGACCAAAGAAACAGTGCAAAGTTTTTACTTGTAATTACTGTGGTAAGTTAAATTATTTGAAAACCACAACATACGTCAAAACAGGTACATGACAAAACTCTTGACTCGCAGGCCACGACGAGAGGAATCAAGTGAGACAATTAAAATGGCTTGCTAAGGTTCTCCTTTATTTATGGGTATTTACTCATTTGAATGGTGTTTTACTAGTTGATACGGAAAATCACTGTGGCAAAAAACAATCCTACACAAATATTTGCACTTTTTAGAATAATAATCCCCCATTTTATTTTCGAACCAGTGGTAAAAATCAGTTTGCAAATCCCTTTTCTAAAAGACTAAAACAGAAGATTTTTAACACTTAGATTTTGAAATTCATTAATTAAAAAAGATCCTACAAATTCAGATACTGAGAAAAAACGGTTAGTTTTCTTGTGTGAATAGGATAGCTTCAAGGGAAACCGCAAAGATGAAATATACAGGTATTATTACATTTCCTGGTGTTATAAGCTCATGTCCAATAGTGAATAGGAAGGAAGGAAGATAAATACATTTGTCATTTTTCTGTTTGGCCTAGACATGAAGAACATCACACACCTATTTATCCCTGTCTGAGGATTGCATTATAAAATACAGCTTGAATCGATCACCAACAATAAATAATCTCTTTGTTTGTGACAAGGTGTTAAATGGCGCGTTTGCTCTGATTAGGTAAATTAGCTTATTAAGACTGTGTCAATGTCATCATTTCTGTTGACAAGATATAATGTATAAATACTATTTGACAATAAACAGGAAACTGAAGAAAAACGCATTTCCTGCCATCTTATCTAGCAACGGATGGATTATTTAAAGGTGTGTTAGTTGACCCAACGCCATGCCAAGCCAGTTTGATTATTACTGGAGCTACGCTGAATAGAGTTCAGCTCGTGTCCTGGATTTACAACATCTACAAAGCTGTCATATCAGTATTAACGGTCGTATGCCTATTTACGCTGTTCAGTTTGCACAACTGCCTTTAGAAGGGCGTTGCTAATATTTCAGTGGCAGTGTAGACTGGACTTTGTCAGATTGCCCCTAAGCAAATCTCGGTAGATACATTAGCACGTATTTGTACAGGAGGCGCTGAGTGATATTGCTAACTTAGGCGGCTAATGTGTCAGGTGTCTTTTGGCATGTGTGCATAAACTATACCATATTTCCTGTAAATACTGAATAAATCAACTTTATACATCCTGGAGAGTAATTTTCCATCTGCTACATATAAATTGACACCCAATATGGCTACAAAGAAGCATTTAATATTTAACACTACTCAGACTGTGGGGAACAAACAGTTAACTGTATGGGAATAGGTAAAACCCACGTCAGGAAAGCTGGATATAGATGCTGTGATATTCCCCCTGGCGTCTCTAGATGTTTCCAGGATGTTAAATTGTTGTGCATATAGCAACATGCATGTGGAATGTTCATATCTGTAATATTATATCTGGATTTCCTCGTGAAATTTTAAAAAGTTCGAAAAAAAAAAAACAGGTATATTTTTCCATTCTTTCTCGTATATGATACATGATTACAAAACAAACATAAAGCAATCGTCATCTTTCTGCCTGGGAATACTTGTGAGCTCAAGCTGTGGGAAATCAAATAAATTCATGGATTAGAACGTTTAAAGATTTCTCTGCAAAGCGGCAGATAAAATCAGTGGTTCTGTTTATTTGTTTATCATTTTTGTTTGGCGGAAGCAGTGTAGTTTTTATTACTGGAGGGGACATGTTCCATGTACGCACCATCGGTGGCATGCATCATATTAATCGTTACCAATAAACGCTGACACAGTTCCAATTTCCATATACTTACCGTAGATATGGAATAAGCACTTGATTCAAAAGAACTGAAAATTAAATCTTGGGTGCTCGTCTACATCATCCAAAATTCAGTGTATACAATAGGCTGAGAGTTGTCTCTCATATGTAGAACATGATCTTTCCAATTTAAATCCAGTGCTCGGAGCAGTGTGATTCAGAGATTGTCCAGTGCGGCTTAAGAAGTAGTGTTTACCTTGAGACAAGCTGAGCATCACTTAAAGAATTTTGGAAGATTCTTTCCGAAACTGTTGTTGAAGGTGTGATTGGTGTTTTTTTATTGTACAAACACAGCTATGGCAGCCCCGAACATGGACAGAAGGTAAAAACCACCACCTTGCACGTTTCCGAAAGTGTATACATTTTGTTCACTTTAGTACAAACGAGACAAATCTGCATCTGTACGTGAATACGATATTTTAATGATGAATCAGACAGCAAGCTGGGAAAATACCACAAACGTAACTGTAAGGGTAGATAGCTATTAAACTGTCTTACATTACACAGATAATCCTCTGTATGCTTAGATGAACAATTGTACCGTTATATCATCTGTCCTACTTCCAAAGCATAGATGTTGATCACAATAAAAATGATAATGAGTAAAATAAATCTGTAAATATATTAGTCAGTCATAAAAAGGAATGCAAGGCAGTTTGTCCAAATTGACTTACTTCTTGTTGACTTCTACAGTATCATGTTATTAACAATTTATGTTTACTGAAGTTGCCCGTGTTGGCATAGTTAGTCATTTGCACTGTTTGAAAATACTATTGAGCGCTTTTAAATTAATCAAGAAAGCCCTTTCCAAATGAAATCAATTCAAAAATTTTTATCGGAGCCTACATAGGATAAAATACGGTGGGCTTCAGAATAACGGTTTTAGTGATACTCATTATTGCTTTAAACTTTTGCATAGGTCTAAGCGTACACTGAAGAGTGGCTAAGACCGTAATGCGAATGGGTGTCATTGACCCGGGAGGATGGGAAAACTAAACTCAAGTCGGTATCATAGAAATGGATTCATGTGCATTTGCACAACTCTGCAATACTTATGCATAATAGACTCACTTGACCACGAGCACTCGTAGCCTATAAAGTATAACATAGAATGACTAAAAAGGACTTATGAATTATTTTTAAGCTGGAAGATATCTCATTAACACGCGTTACACCAAGCGGACAAGTCATATCTATTATGCAATCAAATTAACCAAATGACAACTTAGAAACATAACCCCGTCTATTGAAGGTACAAAAGATCTAACCAACATTCGAATCTTGTCCGCATACTTCCTGACCCCAAGAAACTGAAGAGCTCCGCCCGCCAGACGTGAAACTTGGATGTAATTCCTCAGATATCTGGTTCATTGTTTTAACATATCACCCTTAAATCAATACACCGGACCTTGGTAATATTCAAAGCTGATCGAACTGACGAAGGAATGTTTGTCTGATCCATCGACCGTGCCTAATACATATCTGAGTAAAGCCCAATTACTTATTAAACGGATGCGTGACATTTCTGGGGGAGGTACGCTGGAACTCTGAAATTTTGGCCATATTTTCGTCTTTTTTCACTCAGATGACCTCTGTAACTTACGGTGCACTTACTACGGCGCTGTAAGGAAATTCTGATTTATAGGAAGAAAAAGAAAATATCCTGAGCAAATTGTAAGCTATCTCGAGCCCGGGTGCTGGAGAATCTGTTTAAACGGCCTTGCTGGGTACATGTTTATCTTCTCACGATTAAAAAGGGGGCCGACTGACCGCTCTATTGATTCCCCTTGGATCTCGCAGGCATCGTTTCATAAAGACAACAAAAATTCTTTGTTAAATTCCGTCATTGAAGAGTCCCGACACAAATGCAAGAATGTATGCGGCCCTGATGAGTATTTTCTACTTGCCATTCATTGTGGAAATCATTTTATAAATGTTACCAATGTTGCCTTCAAGGTTAGTATGTAAAGATAGGTAAAACGCCCACCATGACTGAAGCCATAGGGAAGATGATAGTGTGTGAATGGCTTTTCCTGAACAAACATCGGTCAGGCTCGACTTTAAATCCAATGCAATTTTTGCCACAGCTTTCTGTTTGAGATCCCTTCATAAATTGTGACAATAATCAGGGTAATATCACCTGGCCTTCGCACCTTTTGCTTTAATGGAACACCACTTTACCCCAAATCTAGAAATGTTTGTTCAGAACAGTTTAGAATATAACTCTAACGTTTTTATTGCATCTTTTAAATGCTTCTCGCAAAATTTTCCCACACATCAAAAATAGCCTACACATTTTTAGATGGATTTTTGGCTGAATTTATTTGATAAGATTACGCGTGTTTACACAACAGAGCATGGCATAATGCAAATATGAAATGTATTAGCCTCAAAATATTTATTACATAAGCCCATAATAAACTGGCCGAAAATGCACGTGCCAATTATGTCTATCTCTACATATATTAAACAAGTGTTTTAACACATGTTTAGACTCTAAATTGGGCCAATTTGGAAATGCCAATATTTTCGATTGTAATTATTTATTTGATAAGTGCAAAACATATCTGACCAAAGAGGCAAGTAGAGCATGTTTTGGCCTTAGATTTATGCAATGAATAAGTCAATACGTGTTTGTTTAATACATTAGGCCAAGATTCAAGTATTAACGTATTGGTTTGTAATGCTTTGTATGATACATAAGCAAACACATGTTCATATAATGCATCAGGTCAAGATGCACGATGCAATGTTCAATCTTTGAAAAAAGCCACATGATTTACTGTTGACGATTACTTGTAAAACTCTTTAAATTAAAATTTATCACTTTGTTTAGGTCTTAAAACTTTGATAAAACAAAAAAATATATCTTCCTAAATCTTGTTATACATCTCTGTTTGAAGCGATGCTTTATGGATCGTTAATCGTTGTGGCGGATAACGTATCAGACCTGAAGAAAATGTGGGCCTTTCTCTCGCAATATAAACAATTGTATTTAAAAAATCACTGCACTATACAGCCTTTCGTGTATAACCCATATAAATCTTTGCATCCTTCCGTGACATTATTATAAACGTTCCATGTTTTCTTGTGGAATTATCCTCAAGGAATATCTGCAATGCTGCGATTTTCTCAGCCCTCAATTTTTGGTGCATTTTAGAAAATACTTTTTTATTCTTCGATGTAAAAACGTAGATTTATTTGAATCGGCTGACGCAACTGCTTACATACACGGCACATAAAAGGCCATCAAATATGACAGCATGGACAGTAAAATAAACCCGCGTTTACTTTAGCGAAAATGTGGGAAAATATCAGCTATGCTAAAAGTTACACTGCTGTATCAACAGATGAAGATCAGCACCACAAAGCCTGTGTCTGCAAGAATATTGTATATATGAAGAGCTGATACAAATTGTGAAGTATTTGTGACTTTTCCCACCAAGGTGACAACATCTCTAATCTACATAATGTCTACAATCGTCTTTTTGAAGTTGTTCGGCTATGGGGGTATTTTGCAGGAGAACTCTTATACAAGACGAAATGGACTTGCCATAGCTTCCTTTGGACTTCTGGCAACCAAAATGCAAGGATTAAACGACTGCACCGGAATTCATTGACACGGGATTAAACATGTCGGATTTACACAGCAATGGGGTCAACGAGTGACATATCAAGCGTGAATGACTGATCGAATTGTTGAGGTTACTGGACATTGTCGTCACATAAGCATTGCTTACAGCTGGTAATGGAACATCCAAGTAAACATTTTGCTGTCTCGAAGCTCTGGAAAAATAGAACGCTTCATTAATTATTCTCAGTGTTAATTCTTGGCATTGCTTCACGCTTGGGCTCTTCAAGAATAGATCATCATTTCAGCAGCCTGCAAAGAGCCATTGTGTTTCTGTTGTCTTGTTAAATTAGGCAGCCATATTTTAAATTGTTTTGTAGCTCCTGTATTTTTTTGTTATGTGTCCTTGTGATTGCAATTGTCTTATGCAGGGAATGCTATCCGGAAGCAAACGTCTACTGTCTGGTCTATTACGATTTCAATAGATCCTATTTTACTTTTGTTAATATCACGGTGCAGTGCACAAGTTTGGACGTTTTAACAGTTCTGTCCGAGAGACTATAAAATTTATGAAAGTTTGGCGTCAGTTTCTCCAGCAATCCTTCCGCAACTACATTTACAGTTGTAAAACTTTGTTTTTATCACACTCTTTCAGTTTGTGCAAAGTACTATCTGTGCTTTTGCAGAAAAAAGATATTCTTTTAAAATAATAGATATGTGTTGCTTTACTCATCCTTCATTTTATCAATGGAAGGTAAGCAATGCAAAACTGAGCTTAAAGCTGTTTTATCTTATTCTTCTTTTACATTACCAACTGAAGGTAAACAATGCAAAACTGAGTTTAATGCTGTTTTGTCTTATTTTTTGTTTCCCTGTGCTTTGTACTCACAAACTTAAACATATAAGTAAATGATTTAAAAACAAATTATAGTTAAAATTTGGTTCGGGTCAGTTATTTGCAATAAATGAGAACATCACATGTACAATGACAGCTTTATTGCTGATTTATTGTCTTCAGCATGTAGTTAATGCCATTTATGGTGGTAATTTGAAATGTTTCAATTTTCATATATTTACCGTATATATTTACGCATAATTATGAATTAGTAGTCAGAAACTTGTTAAAATGAATTATTTATTTATTATTTCATTAACGCTACACTAAATGCTTTTTGACGTCAGTTTTATAGGTGGATTTCTAATGCTCATTGTTTTAGGCTTCATACCTAGCTTTGACGCATTTAATTAACGCTTACTGTCTTCCGAATTTAAAAAAAAATACATATCCCCTGTCAATCAACTATGGTAATTAAACGGCCGAATTTGTAACCACAACTTTCTAGCAAACCCAATGATCTACATGACGCACTGAGATATGCTATATATTTTGTACTTAACAGCCTTTTTGGCGAGAAGTGTCAGGAATACTGACATTTGGCTTCTCTCCTCTCAGTTGAGGTTAAGTCTAAACGCACTGTCCACTCATCAGATTGATTTTCCTCGTTTCTGCTATCATCACGCTTGCATTAAAGTGCGATCAAGGTCTTGCTGTACACTTGTGTTATGCAAGCTCTTCGCGCATTATCTCCAGTCCGCCTTTTTCGGAGGCTAAGGAAACGATCGTTACGGACTAAACCTTGCAGCGAGGTGTGCGGATAGTTGTTTTGGACAAAGTGTCCCCGGAAAGAGTTATGAAATACTATTACGTAAACAGATCAAGTTTACCTTCATATCAAATATTGTAAACGGGTTTAAAGTAACTTACGAGGAACATCCGAATTATCAAAAATTAATATTTGTGTAGACAGAGAAGAGCGGAAGCCCTTTCATCGACAGCACTCCACGTCTGTCTGCTCAAAAAGTTGACAAGAAACAGCTGTTTGCTTTTAAAGCCGCAAGAGGATTTTCGAGGTGTAAGCAGTGTGTTTCGCGGCGTTTTTCCACATACCTGTGTCCGTATAAAAGCAATGTTTCGTTTCCTATGCTCAGATCTTAGCAAACACCGATTTCCCCGTCTGGATGTGCACTGGGTCGCCCAGAAGCCTAGAACAGATTTGGCCAGGGATTGAGCACAACGAAGGTCAGCTCAACAGCGCTTACTACTTTCCATGTAAATTGGTACAATCGTTAATTAAACAGCTCAACAAGTCGCCTGAGTCACGTTTATACACATTAGTTATACAGCAAGTGTCTCCTAATCCGACGTCCACCCATCATGAATTAAAGATTTTTGAAGCGAGAAGAAATATCGATTTAGTCTGAGATTTAAACGATTTACCTAAACACTTGTTCAACAACAAACTAATACCCAATATCGGTTTGTTGTTTGTTTTCAAACTCTTAACAAATCGTTACTGTTTAAAGAGCTGTATGTTAGACACTGGCGTAAGTGTTATGTACATCAGTGTTGAACGCACAAGACTGTCACAACCATGTGATGACAGCGGATTCATTCAGTTATCAACAGTTATAGGCCATGTGCGAGATCCACACAACCCCAAATTCGGACAATAACCTCGCAAATTAAGAGATAAAAGTTCGTTGTGATTTTTTGTTTCACCGACAACTAATAATTTATTTTCAAAAAAAATTTATTCAGCATGGACCGGAAGGTACTTAATGCCAATAACCATCACAATACAATTCTTAGTTATTATGGGCAAGGATGTAATATAAATGCAATGACTTATATGAATAGATTTAAACTCAACAGACTTGAATGAAATCAAAGCTCCGCTCCTAAATGACTAGGCAATTCGAGGACAGTTTACGCTGGTACATTGTTGATCGTGATAAATTATTTAAAAATGTTACATTTAAATGCCACTAAGTTGTAAGAAATTCAAATCCTTTTAATTAATCTAATGTAAACAGAGCAAAAATGGGAAACTAATCAAAACCTAGATTCAGTTCAGAGACGCGGATCGAAACAGTAAGTTGTCGTCCTGCGCGTGTGTGGCGTATTTCCGCGTTCCCTGTGCATTGATTACTTCGTGGTCAGAATTCGAGGAATCTGATCTTAGATAAAAAATAAGAGAAAACGGAAGAACAGAACTATTGACCAGTTTACGTATATAGAGAAGCCAAAGTTTACTCGATTCTAAAAAGGTAACCCTTTCCAATGAAACTTAATTCGAAAACTTGATCAGCACTTGACATCTAACCAAACCCCCAAAATCGACCTTTTTCTTTCAAATTCGAACGATTCTTAAAAGGCCAATGGCAAAATTCAATAAAATCTAAGTGTTTACAGCAACTCTAATACACAAGTTATCTGTGTTAAATCGGTTATAAAAGATGACGACTAATATATGTATTTATGAATAATGATTGAAAGTGGTTCATCGACGTGGCTAGTTTTTTTAAAGCTACATGTACATGCTGATGAAGTGCTAGAAGTGTTGGTTTACATGAACAATTAGAATAAAACCTTAACTGAGGAATATTGACAAATCGCCGGATTTCACCGGTCACGTGGCCATTTGTCAACTATTAAATTGTCGTCGGTGTCCTGGTTCTACTATCTGTGCTTTAAGTCTTTTAATATATTATACATTATGCACTAGAACCTTTTTCAATCAAAGCGCTGTTGCTACTTTTGCAAGGATTTTTCTGCCTGTATGTCTTATTTCTTACAGGCCACCTGTCTGTGAGTGTTGTTTGTCACTGTATACCACTAATATCAATAAACAACACCACAGGTTATTTTTCTCCCAGCGTCATTAGTTCCAGTTCTTAAACCAGCAAATAGTTGCGCAAGAGGCATAGACATGTCAGTAGAGGAGCTGTGATGTGTGTTATTACTTATGCACCAGTAAAGCTCACGGGCCACTTTCACCAAACTGCGTGTGACATTTTTTTTACTAAAAGTACTCTGCAAAAAACATCTGGAAGTTTTCATCCACTGGTGTATACTGTCAAACGGTGTATATTTTGGAAAAGTGAACAAGAAAATTATTTCGCTATATATGAGGTAATTTTTTGAAGCTTATACAATCATTTCCTCTTGCGAGTAAAAGGTATTAGATACATTTAGGTCAACTACTACATTACGGACAAACTATATATACATATATACACCGGAATAAGAGTATAATTGCAACCATGAAATTTAAAAAAGGAAGTTCAAAAACATTTTGGAATGAGAGTTGTCTAAAATTTCTTGCATGTGACCTCATTCCCCACTCGAACATACATCACATGAGAAATGATGTTTCTGAAAAAAAAATAGAAACGAGTAAAGCAACTGAACTTTTACTTTGGGCACTTTGCCTAATTTGAGAGCAGCCAAAGAAAGGAAATATGTCGTCTATAACTTAAGAAAAGCAGATAAATAGTGTTAATAGTTTTGCAAATAACGATAATATCTTGCACTATGAAACAAATAACAGGAGTCCAAGGTTTAATATTTTTACGTGGTGAATTTTGGACATCTTCACGCTTGCAGGATGTGAAATGAACGATTTTGCGTGGCCTATAGAATTGCACTATACTGGCTGACCATGAGGTTTATCTCTTGTTTGAACTGTCGAGGTCTTCTTGCAGTAGAACTGTGCTCGCGAACTGGACCGTCCTCACCTAGATCCACAAAATGCTATTGTCAGTGACATGGTAATCCAGCAGCATCTGCCTGATGTGTACCGCGAGATCAGCCAAAAACACCCGCTTTAATGTCTAGATTTCGGACGCGGATTGTGTCAGAAAATACGAAAAACCACCTTACAAGCTTGGCTTAATTCGTTTTAATACTTGCATGTTTTATGTTTTCAAATGTACAGCCTGTCCCTTCGCATCGTTGGTGGATCGAAGCTGTGCAAGGAGTGTGCTTTCTGCATGGTGTAAGCGACCAGGTTATACCCCGGGCCTTCTGTCAACGAAGGCTCGCCAAGGAAAGAGCGCTGGCATCACAGTCTCACGTAGTTTCGTGCAGAGACAGATATGACCGGTATCTGTTAAGGGTTTCCCCTGAAACTAACTCGCAGTCCTGGTTAAGTTTTCTTGCCCCTTTCAAGACTGAGACCTAATCTCTGAGTGTCCACCCATTACAAGCCCGAGAACAAGTTGTATTAAATGTTGCCGTTTGTATTGCGCCACACATTTTCACATTGTATTTAAACTTTTGAAATTATCCTTGAGCTCGAGGTTTGAGGCAAGGTTTTCCCTACTGGGGCTTGTAACTGAACACATGGGGCTTTCTAAGCTGCAAGGTCGATCACTACACCTCGCTGATAAAACAACCAGGATAGCTGCATTTGTATAGATATCGGCTTTAATAATTATTGGTTTTAATTTTGAGACACCTTGGGTGAATCATTAATTTGGCAACATTTTCCAGTGTGTATAACTGCATAAACCCAGACTCTGCTGCGGGACTAAGCTTCCCCGAGGTCAGATGCCTCTTAAATGTGACAAAACACAGCATTTTGAATAATTCTAGAGGACCCACGTAGTCACCAACATTTTGGCCCATTTCTGGTACATCATGGCCCTGGGGATTGTATACGTCGCTACTTTATAAATATTTAGATGAACAGTTAGGATATAGCCCTAACTGCATGAGGCAAAGTGATAACAGGCCGTTCTTATACCACTTGTGCGTAACAATTTGCCCTCTATTATACTGTCTGGTGCTTTTAAGTTTACTCTCTGTAAAACAATACTCTAGCCTGGATGGGTCGTGGAATTTACCATTATTGACATAAACTAAGCATTCTCTGCTAGTTTTTAAAAAGTGTGTCTGTTACTTTTGTTTTAAGCTCTTATAGTCTTTCCTTTTATCGCTAAAAGGACAGCCTTATTTGTGGTCAGCTTGTCTATTTACCGCTTCTGGGCCTTTGCACATCTGATTAAAGCTCTCGAGGAATTTAACAAGCAGACCTGGAAATTCAACGCTCAAAGATGCGCAGGCATTTTTGTGAAACTCTACTTACAGGTGCCACTTGTCCATCACGTTGGTTTCTAATAGAAAGAGAAGAACACGAAAGTATAGGTTCAAGCTAACAGATAGCTGAAATAGCCGTATAAACCTTTTCCTTAGAATAATAACGTAAAATATGAGAAACATCTAAATGAACTAAAAATCCAAGGGCAGGGTGATTATGTTTCCAGGATTGTTTTTCATGATACTGTAGAACGCTTATGTGAGATTCTTGTGTTTCTTTTCAATTAACATTATTTATCTCTGTTGTAATTCAATCTCCAGATCGTCTGCATGTAAAATTATTTACTTTTGACAACTATGTAAATTTGATAACATCGACATGCAAATTAATATGGCTGGCTTATATGTTTTTTCAGCCGTCAAGGTTTGGTAAATCAAACTTCATATTTGTTTAAAACACAGGTAAATGCCATAATGGATTGCATTGTCTTGACTTGTAAATAAAAGACCACAGGAGAGTTATTCGTTGTCGGGCACAGCCCTCATTGTGGAATTCATAAGATTTGTTAATATCGACTCACTCATGTAAAAAACCCAGAACAATAGAAAAACTCAGAATGTGAGCATTATTGTGCACCAAGGAGGGTGTTTTAACCCAGACAGTTTATCACTTATAAGATATTCAGTCATAGACGCTATCAATTCATGTCTGAAACATTAGCTAGTAAGCAAGTATCCAAATCACGGTTCTCGCTGCCAGTCGTTAAAGAACGGTCAAGTGAAAATTCCCAGGAACCAGTTTTATCAGTACAACTAATATCACAATCTCTTAACAAATATGTAACTTTAACTAAATAAATATAGCTAAAATACTTATCTAATTGTAAGTATATATTGTCAACAATTTTCAGTGATGCTGGAAATCTATGTGTCGAAACAGACATACGTATACAAGCCGTCAACCAAGATGGACGTTCCGGATCAATAATCGCAAGGCCATACGGCGTTGAACACAAACCACCAAAGAAATAAATATATACAGCACGATATTAAGATGGGATCACGCAAAGAGAAGAAGTCAACAGTTTTGAATGATGTTGAAAATACGCAATGTATGTTCTATGCGAGCCAACTAGTCCACAACACTTTATGTTTCAAAATAATATCTTGCTAAACGCCAAGAAAAGGTATAAAAGTATCTCGATTGAGCTTTTATTGTAACTATTCATACAAACACAGAGGTGATATTAAAAGTGCGCCATGTTTATACAGCCCCTATATACATGTATATATATATATACAGTCCTTATATACAGCTGTGTGTTAAACGGAAATAGATATATGCTTACAAAGCACAGTACAAGATATCTTCCACGCTATGATTATGGTAAATAATGGCTGGTACGTTTGGCAAAATTTAAACAGCTGTGAATGACGCCGACTGAAATGTTCGCCATACATGTAAAACTGAAAGGACACGTGAATCTAAATGGCGTGTGAACCATCACCCTTCATCTGGTATCTTACCAACGTAGATTAACGTCTCAATCGTCTCAATTAGTTCTTGCATGTATGTATGCACAATATGGAATAAAACGCATTATAACTGAAAACCAGACAATATAGTAGATATAGCGACTTCGGTTCATCATGAAGCCCCATTCGCTCCATGTCACTGCTGTGCCATGCAGCTTGCAAAATTTAATTACATCTATATAAGTCGTATTAAATGTACATCGGTTATAGCTTATACTAGTCGCAAGTTACCACAAATGGTACGGTGCAATGTTGGGTGATTTTACGTATATAACTTGCTTGCATGGAAACGACTTTATCAAGACATTTTACACCATACTTACATGAATGTAAAGAGCATCTGTGAAAGTTTGGAATATTTTGCCGCAATATCTTGCTCAAATTACTCATGCATTTTTTCGACTCGGTCTATGCATAACAATATGATAATATGGCTGTATGTTTTATTCAAATGATTTCGTTTGAAGTATCTTCCAAAACCTGCTTGACAAATTAAGTGTGAATCATTCATCTGTATTAAGCAAAACGGTAATATAATCATAAAAGTTGCGAGCACAATTGCAGTAAAAACATTGCAATGTGCGTTGAAATTTAATCAAGTTTCATGAACATACATAATCTAGTTTTTCATTTGATTTTTCCATGCTACGATATTTCTTTCGAAATTGTACTGATGTAAACTGAAGAATCGTTAATCGTTAGAATGATCACATGGCCAATTTCAAAAACAATGTTCAACCCAAATCACCAGGAATCAGGAAGTATAACTGCAACAGAACCAGAACTGCAGCGCTTAAGGAAATGTCCAAAGGTCTACCATGGGATCAAGAAGACTTGATCTGTGGGAGCAAAACGTCGACAAAACCGCGTGTCCTGTCGACAAATTACTGCCGGCGATGAGATGATTTTATTGCATCACGCGTTGTTTGGCTTCGCATTACGCAATGCCCATGGAGTATTTTCCAAAAGTCTTCTTTAACAAAGCCTCCAAGTTAAGGAAATGCAACAGTGTTTAAGTGAGACGTCGTTAAGAGCTCGATCAATGACGTTCCTTGCATACATGTGTCGCTAAAGTCTCCCTCGGTGGAAGCTGTCCTGGTCGGGCAAACAGCCCCTTAAGCTCTCTCCGATGAAACCCCCTCCCCAGGTAAACGTGCAGGCGTTATATAGTTCCTCTCTACCTCACACGAACGCGTGGAATTGACCCTTTTCCCTTTTTCTCAACCACCTACATCCTCTACCTGTATGGATTTAAGCATAAACTCTAACGTTGTTGTTGTCAGTGTTTCAAGCCATGTATGTGTATATAAGTATGTGGTATTTGCAAATGCAGCTATTGTCTGTACAGGGCGTATATATACTTACAGTGACTGATAAAGACAAGTGCATCTGCCACCTTTTGTCAACACCTTATTCGCAATCTGCAGGATTTGCGTAGGTTTGATATAGCTTATACTTAGTGCACCCGGCAAAACCAGCAAATCTGGCCAATACAAGTGAATGGTTTCTTTACTGCGAAAACACAGTCATTTCCATGGACTTAATTCGTGCGGAAAAATGTATTCATGGCGGAAATGTACACAACACATTTCTACTGTAGCCATTTTCTTTCAGGAGAGCGTCAAACACGACAGAGTGGCCTAACCTTGGAAGTGAGATGCTCCTATGCGACGTACATGTGGCCAGTGAAAGGGGCACGGACAAACTCTAAAGCGACTAGAATCAGATGACTGTTTTTTAATAAGAAGGGGGAGGAGAGTCACAACAATCTTCTCATCCATAAAACCTAGTTCATCATATTTTCTTTCTCTGATAAGTAACAAAGAATGGACATTTTACTTGATGTAGAAAAAAATATCTCGAATACAAAACTCAGGGTTGCTTTATAACAAATACGGTCTGTTTTTTTTTTCAGTAACGATAAGCTAGATTGGAGTACACGATATAAAAGGTCAATGCTTTTTCACATCTCGAATGCCTTAAATTAGCGACTAGTGAGCGGACTTCGTCACATTGCGTATTCATGTATATTTGTTGATTTCACGGAATTTAGAGCTTCAGATTATTGACATTTGAAGTTAGATGGAGACTTACACAAGTGTATGAAAGAATTCAGATTGCCTTGTGTTTAAAATTGTGAATTATCTCAAAGCAATTGCGGCCCTTTCTCTTGAGAATTGAAGAAAAAAGGGTGTGTAAAATGATTTCTGCTGGTCTACGAAAATGCATGGCATCATTGCTGAGATGGTTATTCTTACGCCTAAATGTTAAGAATTAGCTGTACTTTTGTTGATTCTGTTTCATTTCTCGTCATTTCGATAAGAGTCTGATGAATCATACACTGCTTCTTACTACGTTCAGACTTTTCAAATACCATTCACAAACCCACTGGCACCAACAGTGAAATACTGACTGTCAAAGGTTTAAAACACTGCCTAGAGCAATATCTTTATACTCTCAGGTGATATATGATCTCACATAGATTCTATCTGACAGTCTTGTTTTTGCTCTTGTAAGACACTATGCACGTACTGACTTCCCATATGGATCATCTGACCTACTTCTTTCTTTCGTTTTCACAGACGTCTTGGCGGATAAACTATCTTGTAAACATGTCTGTGGTCACCAGTGATTTCTTTAAGATGCATAGTGTTTATGCACTTTTACTGTTTCGCTATTTTTATCATTGACAATGGCTATTGATCACTGGCGACTCTTCTCTTTTGGAGGTAAACTTCGTGACCGACACGTGGGTCTGTCGGTGACCAGAATGGTTTAGTGCTATGTATAAAGGGCATTTGACAGAACTGTGTATCTTTTGAGACTGTACATACCGTGCACTCGTGTTTCCAGATTACCCTTCGCCTTAGACTAAGAATGCTAAAAATAATACAAAACGTCTCAGAATCAAAGCTGTTAAGTTGAAGCCGTTAATATTCAACACAAGGCATATCCGACACGTCTGATCTTCCTGTTTATTTTGGTTTGAGACATATGACAAAGGGCTTCGCCGAAATGACGAAAGTAAACCGTAGTTATCGATTCCAGACAGCTTGTACTGACCGACGAAGATGTCCATCGTCCGGTCACACAGCGTTTGTTGTAACAAGGATTTCACAACGCGTTGTTTTCTGGACACGGAAGTGGATCGTGACCACACATTATCACCTCTAGATCCAACGTTGTTGGAAATGTTGTCTTCAAATGATTGTGTAGGTGTCCACTTGGATTTAAAATGTAATGCCTTGCAAGTGGATTGGTGAAAATCATTAATCAACGACCATACCGAGCAAAAGGTACTTGCTGACTTTAGGGCAAAAATGTTTATCTGTACTTTCCCGTCTGTACCTTTCCGTCACACCAATATACACATATTTACTGGATTCCAAAAATGCATAAATTCCTACATGAAGCTCGTTTTACTGTGGGCCCAAGAAGCTATATAGCTACCACCAAATTGTATCTAATCTCGTGACGAAGACAAGTTGTGAAATTTGCAAAAAAAATCAGGCGTCAGTTGCATTTGGATTCTTAAGAACAAAGAAAGTCTCTGAAGAATTGCCTGCAGACACTTAGTTACACATACCCAATAAGAACATCTCCATGCAGCTGGGATTTCTTACAGTGAATTAACTGACAAAGCTTTATAATTGATATTTATAATTTCGCTGTTTGCTGACACCAGTCACTGCTAATTTAACACGAATGGTAACAAAGCCTTCTTCTGCTTCACCACTGACAGGAGTTACCGTTTAATTATGGGAAATATCTTTGAGTGAATTGAATTTATCGTTAGTAACGTTTAAGTAATATCCGGTGTAACCATTTATCAAGAGTGTATAGATACTCCGATGGGTGTTAATTGCAGAAGTTGTCAAAGAGTAATCTGTTTTAGGCTCGATCTTTCACTAGACGATGTATTGATGATCTGCCTTTTTTAAATATCTCGTATATAGAAAGAGGTATGAAAGTTGACATTGTGACTTATCTTTAACTGGAAAACAATACACCGAAGGACCCTGTATCCTGATTATATCTTGTACCATTTGCTAGATTCTGTTCTACAAAGTTAGTACGTCACGGATATCCCATTAATGCACTTAAATGAACAGTTAGAACGAAAGCGTAACTGAGCTAAACTGACAAGAGGCCTGCATATCAGGATAACGTGTGACCATTTGCCAACTGCATTGTTTTCATTTCATTGTTTATCAAATGGGATCACAACCACTGCACCTTTCTAATTTAATTCTGCTGAAGTCATGTGCTAGCTGGCGTGTAATTTGCTAATACATGAAAGTAAATTGGCAAGAGGCCATATTTTACCAGTTTCGTCTGATTATGTGCAACGATCACAGTGTCGTCCCTGCTCTGGTCTTCTTCTCTGTGCCGTAGTCTTTTATATTCGCAGCAAGTTTTTTAAAGTTTACAATGAGTACAATTCTCTTGTTAGTAAATATAGACAGACTGTGCAGAATGTCTGGCAGAATGTCTGGCAGAATGTCTGGCAGAATGTCTGGTAGAATGTCTGGCAGAATGTCTGGTAGAATGTCTGGCAGAATGTTTGGCAGAATGTCTGGCAGAATGTCTGGTAGAATGTCTGGCAGAATGTCTGGTAGAATGTCTGGCAGAATGTCTGGCAGAATGTCTGGCAGAATGTCTGGCAGAATGTTTCCTAATTGTGTTTTATGACGAGTGGCCGTTCATTCATCGTGTTGAAAAATATCATCATGTTGGATGTGTGAACAGTTATAAAGAAAAGCGCAACCGATTTGTACATTTGGATACTGATTTAGTTCGCCTAGAACATTCCTTGCGCCCTTTACGTCATCACTGAAAACTGTTGACTGCTTCCCTTTTCATGCATCTGTCCTAAATCCTTACTTTATATACTTTGTCGGTTGTGTGGTGGTTTGTGTTGAACGCTGTTTTGGCAATTTCTGCGAATCGGTACATCCAATATGATTGACAACTGGTATTCGACGACTACAATAAGCTTTGTCAATTAATTAATTTTTTCTGTTTTAGTGTGAACGCTTATTTTTTTAGAATGTCTGTGGACTTCTTAGATAATGTTAATTAGGCTAATCGGAAGGTTTTGCCAGCATCTGCTTCTTGATATATATGATTAGACGTTGACCCGGACAGAGTGGCCTGATTGGTCAAGGACTGTTCTTTACATCTCACTCTAGGCAATAGTCAGCAAGGCTCAAACGGATTAAATTTATTTATTTGTTATTTATTTGATTGTTGTTTAACTCCATACTGAAGAATGTTTCCCTTACGCATTGACAATCAGCTCTGTGGATGGAGGAAACCTGAGTGCATGTGATAAACCACCAACCTTTTGCAGGTTGCTGATAAACTTCCCAACGTGCGACGAACAGATATGTTCATCATATGTAAGAGAAGTGGTCTTCGAGGAAAACTAAAATAAGTCACAGGAGTGTCGTGGACTGCTGCGAAAACTGGAGACTCTCTGTTCAGCGTTAGGCAATGTTTTAAAATTAACCAGATCTAGATAGCTCGCTAGCAAGTTGAATAGTGAAATACGAGAATTGCATTCCTCAATTTCTTTGTGTAGCTAATTTCTTTGAACCAAAACCTGTCAGTGTGGACGAATTTTGCACAACACCTCTGCATAAACAGTGTTGTCTGTGTTTATACTAAGAATGTCTCGCCAGATTCGCTTCTGCCAACTGTGGAATAAATGGGCAGTGTTTGGAGAAGAATTTTTGAGACCAGCAGTCATGAAACTTGACTGATCAACGTAAACAGGTCTCCAAACAGTTTACGTCACACATTTATTGATTCACAAAGTGCGAAGTTCTCCTCCGTAATTTTTAAGTCTTAGCTCATCAATAATAGTCGATTCCCTGTGTCTCTCGCCTATGTGGTGCGTCAGAGAGATGGTTAGCCTAATGTCGACGGCAAACACAGGTCTTGGTGCGTCTCAGGCGATAATAAAGTTAAGAGTTCTAACGGCGTCATCTCTGTTTATTTTTTAAAACTTTCTTATCATTTGAAGCTGTCTTTGCCGTGGTTGCTTAATTGACTTCCCCGCACAACGGGCTTTTTGAACTTAAGGAGACTAATCCTGAAAACAAACAAAGAATTACTCCCAGAAACGTCCAAATAATCACAGCTTTGAAATGTGTTTGTTGATCCTGAAAGGAAAACAGCCCAAACAATGTCCAGTAACGGATCGTTAGCTCTGGAACAGTGTTATTAAACTTCATGGCAAATTGATAAAAATGGACATAATTATATATCTGTAAACAGTGTGCAAGCATCAGCCTTGACAGCTGCACACGATGACCTGACACTTTAGGATAAGATCTGGAAAAAGACTGGAGAGAATATGTAGCAGTCAGACGTCATTCAACACCTGTTAATCCGCGGGCAATTTTGCGTGTTAGCGGCAAATTCAGGAAGGATGGCTTCAATTCGCCCGCTGAGCAATTCCTCGCATTGTTTTACCTTTTTCTGTTGTTCTAAACCAGTTGTGATCAAAGCTTGTAAAGACATAAAGGCCTGAAACTCCTTTACTCAGTGAACATTTCGGCGTTAGGAGACGTTTCTGTAAAACGGCTATGTAGAGAAATTTGTTATACGCACAATCTACACCAGAGTTCAAAAGAATTTAATGTCCGGGAAGAGTTTCCTGAGTCAGAATCAATTATTACCAAAACAAACGATAAATTAACAACTCTTCTCTGCTTAAATACATTCAGTAGAACTCTTCGTCTGGTTTTGGAGACGTTGGTTTACTTTAGAGAATAATCGCTTCAAGGCGAGAACAGATGACGCTTAAGTAAATCAAACGAAGGTAAAAATGTGCTGCGTGTCATTATCTTGTCCTGTCATCTTCCCCCGTATAATGTTCCAGAACAGTGGCTTGCAGAGGACATGATTTGTCTTTCTCACCCTGCCGTTCGTATCCACAAGACAACAGGCAAGCGATGGACACGTGACCCACGATATGCCGTAACATTTACACGTCCTCTATAACATCCCGTTTCACGGTATCTCCTCGTTGCGAATCCAATTTGTGCCATCATGGTCTACTAATATTTTGAATTTTTGTTATTTTTGATACAATTTCCATATTTTAATAACGTAGGTTAAGTTCCTGAGGGCATCATGTTGTAATATTTAGTGCTGTTCTTACTTATACACTGGAAAACTATATTGCAGTGTATGTATAATTTAGGTAGGTTTACCCCGGGCATGCCTGGTTTCCTCCCACCATATAGCTGGCCGCTGTGGTGTAAATGAAATATTCTTGAGTACCGCATAAAACACCAATCAAATAAATAAATCAGTTACACGCAAAGTGATTATTTCAACGATTTGTTTAGAGGTTTTTGCCTTGGCAAACCATGTAAATTTATATTATAAGCATAATATTATTCAATTTAAGTAACAATAATATTTCTACTTTCAGGGAAATTTTTTTCCCTCTCTCTGAAAAATGGCTTCCTGATAGGGGTTTCCACTTCAGTTGCATAACTTACCTTAAAGTAGTTGTATTTCCGTTTCATTTGAGTTATTGCCGTTATATTATAGCAATTTCAGCTTACTTTCACTGAATAAGTGGCAGGCTGATATAGCAGTTAGGCACAAGGTAAAGATTTCCGTCATCACGGTAAATGAAGTAACGAAATCGTCAACAACTATTCGGGTGGATGATTAACAACTGCTATATTCTCACAGTTGGTTTGTGTCGTCAGTGTCAACTTTGTCTATTAGGAGAATCAATGATAGAAATCAAGAACCTTCCGGTAATTAACGGAATAACCGTCAGAATTCCGAGAGAGGAGCAGCAGTCTGGATTTGGACGAAAGGACCTTGGATTTCACAAATCTATAACACAGTTCTCCTGCAGTGTATGGTTGACCCGTGAGTCAGGTCCGTTGTCTAATTACTGGACAGGGTTGGATGGGTGTGTACAACCCCGAAGACAGGGTATGATTGTTGGGACAATAGGTCAAGCACTCGAAAAAACAATACCCTGAGACGTTACAGAGAAAACCTCTCCCATGCTTCATATCATAATCTGTGAGGCAACTCACTTCACTTCATTTGCATAGAACATCAAACATTTTTGCGAATGACATTTAAATATGCCGTAAGGAACGTGTCACCTGGAGATATCAACAGATATATTGAGTAGAAATATAACCAATGTTATGTGTCCGGCGTTTTTCAAGAAATAATAATAGAATTTTTTGATTAATTCATTAATAAAGTCCATAAAATTTAATTTAAAAAGAGTGTTTCTGTAAGCAAATATCTTCAATAGAGTTTTTTTACATTTTCTGTATAGAGCTCAGATTAACTACTCTATATTATAACCTGTGTGTGGATCAACAAAATTTCTGTAGTATACCTGATATAATTTTCTTCATTTAAGAGTGTTGAAAATGTATTCTTTAATACTTGCTTAGTCCACCAATAGATAAATTTAACAACTCAGTGGTACGTTTTCCCGTGGATAGTGCATTTCCAGAACGTGGAACATTATGATGAAACGCTATAATAAATCCCTCCCTTGTATCGAAATATCAAAAACGTCAAGACCCGAACAGACAATGACAAAAATTTGGCCACATGTCATGTATAAATATAGAAATTACGAGCGAGTGCCTGAACCGGTAAATAGAAAAATTCAAGGGAATATTTCTTTTCTGAAAAGGCCTCCTCGGAAGTTGATTGTGTGATGAAGCACTTTGTCTGGAGGTGGCACCCGGCCATGCACGCGTGAACGTGTGTGGGGCTACTCTGTTCTAAGGAATGGTGGGGTCGGGCAAATCAGCCCCTCGGTCACGGATACCCCCCATTTTTCTCCGGCCTTTTCTTTTGTCTCCGGGATGACTCAAGCCACACGGAGCATCCTCGGTCAATTTCCAGTAATTCTGTCTATGACTGGCGGTTGGAGGCCTCTCCGATACAACGGTGTTTCTCCTGGAACCAAAACAAATAGTTACTTAAGCCCTAGTTTATAAATAAGCTGGTGACAAGGGGTAAGGCATCAGTTGGTGTCTCTTTACTTCTAGTGGGAACATATCCTGAGGACATCTTATACCACACAATACCTGGAGTCATTTAATAGAGAAACCCAGCAGGTAAGACTTTTCTTAAGTGCTATTTCTCATAGTAATCTATTCGTCTTTGAGCGGTTACTGTTTAATATCTAAAAAGCATGCCGCATATTTTGTGTTGGAACTTAGTGTCACAGTTACATTAATCACTTCACATCGAGGTTAACATCTTTCCGCAATTCAAGACAATGGGTTTTATAGGATGTGTGTGCTTAAATACATGACCACAATCTTGGGAGATATTAGTTGAGCGAATGGCGATCACGCTTCGTTGCCATAGTGCCCTTGCTTGCGTGGTGTAATTAATAATTGATGCCAAGTTTAAAAGCTAACTGTTCCTTTCTGAGGAATTTACTAGCCCCATTCAATCATGTTATGTGGTCAGAGACATTGACAAATGACACAGAATAGCTATCATATATTAAGCGTCTAAATAAGAGAGGCGGGAAGCCTTGGTCATTATTACGGGTCACACCTCTTGTATCTACAAATCTGGCAAACATGCAATCGTGCCTAACTAACAACAGACGGTCTTCCAACAATAGACACCTTATCCAATATTACCCGACCTGGCCAGATATTTAACTGCTGCTGTACGCCACCAATTAATTGAGAAACTAGCTCACGTTTACGAAACAAATATAAATATTTATCTCAAAACAACCTGTGCTCCATTCGCTTTTACCCTGAGAGCCAGGAGTGAGGTCCAATTGCTCCCAGCTCATTGCCGTTGAGAAAGATGCAATCATTGTATTTGGATATTACACTCCTTCTGAAGTAAATAAGGGCTATCCTTGTCCAGGGCGATGGCAAGCTTTTTCAGCGTAAGCTGAACTTGGTTGCCAGCATTGCTTTTCAGCTGGTTTTGATTTCTTCTATGAGGTAACCAGGTACTTCTTTTCCTCGAACAAAATCAAATCCGCTGTCAACTTGTTATTTTTGAAATTTTAATCCAGTCTTCGTGTCAATGAAAAATGGGAAAGAAAACAGTGCTTGGCAAGTGTGTTGTTGGCGAGTTTTAGAGAGGAAACTACAGATTGTCTTGCTTGCGTCAGGATAAGAGGGGTTTTTTGTGAGACAGACACCTATAGCTGTTAAACTGCTCCGATTTTGCGCTTATATCAGGTGCGGTGTGTCCCAGTGCCAACCAAATATCTGAGTGTCTGCGCTCAAAACCTCCAGGTCCCATGTAAGCTTCTAACAGCTTCAAAAACGTATATTCGATCTAAAGAATCGCAGCCTTCTAAAATTACTAGCTTACTATAACTTTCTCGTCCTTCATGTCATTAGACTATGATCTAAATGCCTAAAAAGGACAAAATATAATTCATTGAAATTTTACCTATAACGCTAGTGTGAAAGCTGAATATTTTTACATATATCTACCAGAAACCTGCAGATGGTGGTGAGTTTTCTCTAGGCTCAGGTAGTCTTCCTCGCACAATAATGCTGGTCGCAAACGTATAAGTTCGGCGAAAAACAGCCATTAAACAAATCAAATAAATATTCATTTCTGCATATAGCGGAATTTAGTTTTGCCAAGCTAGATAACCCAAAATTGCACGCTGCTTTAATATTTGTTCAAATTACGCCGAATCACAATTTGGAATATAGAATAAAAATAATTAAAAAATAAAATGTTAGTTTAGCTAGGCAAAATTTGTGGGAATACAACGAGTAACCGAAACCTTTTGAATCCACAATATTCAATCCGTTTTACAAATAAATCCAAAAAAGCATAGAATATCCCTGCTATAGGTAAACATGGCCTTGGAAGGGCAGTGTTCAATGTTGTGTACATTCGATCATGACAACTGCAAGAAAATGCATGTGGAAACAGAACAGGTAAATTTTACTGGAGCCATAATGCGGAGGATTACGATCGGAGAACTATTTCATATTAGCGCAGCTGTCCTTGGGCCTATGTGCTGCATGCTGTTAGATGTGTTCCTTACTATATGCGTGTAAAGCTCAGTCTAAATTGTAAACGCTCTAGGAATCACAAATGACACGCTGACGACGTAGAGACGTATTACTGATAGATAACAGTCAATATGAATGCATAACCCTTCAGGGTCTTGTCAGACATTTTGGACATTTCACTAGATGACGACGAAAAATACCTCCCTCAGCACTGATTGGGAAAAAAGCAGCCCCGGTTGTCTCCATTGACCTGATTCGGACTAAGCTGATATGCTCTCGAGGACGCTGTTTTTTAGTGTTTCGTGGCTCAACCTTTGGGAAAAAATCTCGTTATCATAAGATGTTTACCTCTCTAGCGGGGATCCTACAAAATGAACACAGCACTCTGATTGGTTGTTGGACGTGTCACATGTGGCGGATGATCCCGCTCCGCCCACAGAGATTTAAATGTACTGGTTGGGATACGTGGGACGTTACCGTCCATCTTTTGGCATAGATACCAGGTGTCAATCTGGAAATGAATTGTTTGTCTTTCTCCGAGCGAATCGTGTCTCAGCCCGCAAATCCAGTGTTCATGTAGACGATGGGGTCTTCGCTATCTGTCGCATTTAACAAAATTTTACACCCACGACCCCTCGCCTATAAAGATTCTGTGGACAAGTTTTGTGGCCAGTCTTTAGTTGCGCGATTGACCTGAGTGATGCGTGAGGCTGATTCGCCATCGGTCGACTGAGTTGCTGACATTACTGTTGTCTGTGGACGCGGACACACTTGGAGCTCTCCTTTGAGAGTTGTGCACTTGGACTGAACAATTTATTCAGCTTCTTCGCTCGAAGAAATTTTTCGATTAATTTCGACGAAATTGTATCAGTGTTCAAAGGAAACGGCTTTCAACAGGTAAACGTTTTTTTAGTTTGTATATATATTTATATAATAGCTGACGTTTTTTTTTTGCTAACATGATTCGAAACACTATTCTTCGATAAAATATCTGTAATAGTTAGACACATCAAAACATACTCGTGCGTACTGAAAAGCATGAAATATATTACTTCTGTTGTGCCCTTAAACAGGTTCAGTTAAGGTTTAAACCACCCGGTTGGACATTTCATGCTCATGTTTCTTGGCAATTATTACGTAATCTTCCGTGTTAGTGGGCAGAAGAAGGAAATCAACGCTGCCCATGGGGACAATTACTTTCCACCGTGTGGTTTAGAGGTCCTGACTTGAGGCACACTAGCTCTGACACGCGGTTACATTTCTAACATCCACTTGGTCAAACCCGAGTCAGGCCACGACTGGCTGTTTGCTAGAATCCAGACAATGGTTGTCCTCAAACACGGCTGTCCCGCACTTGTCTCTTAGGTTCAAAACCTCCGCTGACCACGTGTCCGTAGCTGTGGACAATGGGCTTTGGTAACAATCTTGTGACCTCTCATTTTTACACCTCGCATTTTCCCATCGTGTCGTAAATGAAGATAGAAGCAATGGAGGGGATGTAGCATCTCCGTCTCTGGGATAAGGTGTTTGTTACAACTACATAGTTAGGTTTAAGTGTAGCTTTAAGGCTAACGCGTTTGTTTGAGATCAATCGGTCGTTGTTTGCTGCCCTGACTGTTACTGGAGGTTATATCTAACATATTGTCCGAGTACTGGGAAGGACAGAGGACGTACCCTAGGGGATCGAATCTGCTCTATCACTCCAAACACATCACTGACCTGTTGTTGACATAGCTACCCATGTGTATCTTAGCTAACTCGATGTTATTTGCCTAATTGGCTCTCATCGAAGGACAGTGATGACATCACCATAAACAACTCTTGTCCTATGTCATGGGGTGATACCTTTAACAGATTTTATTTTAAGTCTTCGTTTCTGTTTTACTTTTTTCCAGATTTTTCGGGATGGTATTACACGTAGCGCTGATGCTGCTGGCGGCATCTGTCCAGCTGTCATCTGGTAAGTCGTTTATTTCTTTCTGACCAGTATGCTTACTCTCTTGTATTAGAGAAATATTTTTTAATAAAACGTAAAGCGCTTGTAACCAGATTGATAATAAAAAAACAAACTGTTATTAAATATCAACACTTAAAACTTTTAAATTACAATTATGTCGTGTTTGGAATTGAGTTCTTAAAATTTACCGCATTGTGTATAGAAATATGGTTAATAGACAGAAAGTTGTGAGAAGAAAGTATATGACAGACTTGTGTTAAGTACATGTATTAGAAGAAACCAGAATCTGCTTTTCAACGAAGATTTTAAACACAGAATAAGAAATTATAACCTTTATTCAGTTTTTGCATCGTACTTCTGATGAGATTATCTTCGCCGTATCGTAAAAATTATCATTACGATTTTACGATGCACAGGCAATGTGGCGAAGGCCTTATCCTACAAGATCGTGTATTGGAACCTCTTTTAGGAACTTAAAAGTATGGAGTTACTTTGCAATTTTATGTAATATACATTTGTCATTAATTTAGGAACCTCGCAGTTAATTATACTTTACAAGTGTATTACATAATACATACTGAGTGCTAATTATTTTCTGCAAAAGGCAATGGAACGTTGCACTTTACATGTTCCATGTGATGTGTGTCGTTAACATAACACGTTAAAGACACGACGTTATAGCTATACCATAATGAGTATGCAAAGAGAAAATACGAAACGAAAATGAAATAATCAATTTTGAATCTTTTACATATGAAAAACAAATTTGGGGACTGTTCCCGCGGCATGTCAAAGAAAACTTGCAGACATTATTCAACTGAGTTTAAGTTGCCACTTCCACATTTCGTCTTGGAGACCTCAGATAACGAAGAGGAGACCAACTTTACTAAAACTGCAGATTTCTGCATTTCTTGCACACACATGCTGAATCTGTCAACTTTGCCAATGTCTACAAATGTGCTCTAAGATAAAACATGCCTTCTGTAGATAAGCTGTGATTCCTATTTACCTTTGCTGAATGAGTGGATTTTTTGAATGTCGAGTTTGCATGCTGTTTCTCCGTAAGATGCAGAGATCGCTGTGTCTCGGTGATCTCTTGTTCGCGTGGTATTAGATAGGATAAGGTGCAGCAGGCACGCTGTTGCCCGGACGCATCGTATTTGTGTGTTATATCGATCATCATAATTACGGTGTTTAATACGGATTCGAATGCATGGACTTTTTACTGATTGTCTGTTCCCATCAGAGAGCACGACGCTACCTGACTCACTGCTCACATACGACTCTTGTAACTTTGCACTACGTGATACGCTCAACAGATTGTCATTTTGTCTTGCAGCTCGTCTGTCTTCCTCATAAACAGGTTATCTCGATGTCAGGTTTATCTTGAACAAACTCTGGCGATAATAATTAGATATCTCTTTCATGTCAATAGGCCATGTTGACTAACTCAGAGCAACGTTGCTTGGCATCGATCTCTTTTTGACTTGAACAATGTTCTACAAAGGATCTTCAGCGGAGAGAAAGAAAGCCTTTTGTCCTGTTCTGTCAAAGAACATTCCATCACAATCCCATTTCAAATAAGCTTACAGAAAAAGCTCAGCGACTGTTTGAAAAGTTTTGCTGCAATTATTACGCGGTTTGTTTGCATTCAATATTGATTTACACAAAATGATCGTCTCACAATTTTACGGAATTGATATCAGAATATCTACCTTAATACCATAAAGAGGCTGATATTCCTCTAATTATGAATACTTATTTACCATCAGGAACTGAATCAGTGAATCACTTTTTAACATAAGATATAATTCAACGAAAATCTAAGTTGTAGGCCTAATATTGCACATCGGATAATAACTTTCCATTGATGCTTTTCGAGAACTGGTATTTAAATTTGAAAAAAAACAGACGATGTCAGACGATCTAACGTTCACACAAAGACATGTAAAAACAGACGATGTGAGAAGACCTAAAGTGTACAAAAGCATGTATACAGAATATGTAGTTCTGTCGAGTATTGGCGCAAGACAAATTTTGCAAAATCCTAGATTCGTATGGAATGTTGATACTTGTAATGCATTCTGTAAAAAGATTCATCTTATCGGTTAATTGGGACAGACAGAGTTCAAACCTGGTGGTATGATCTTGAACTTAAGGTTATAACAACTACCATGGGCACAGATATGACATGGATATGTGTTGTCATGACATTTGAAATCACTCTTTAGCTTAGGAAGCTTTTGGTAAAGGCTTTATTCAGCTTTCAGGGCAATTCTTGTATAAAGCTGTTTTCTGCGCTTTGTAGTCAGATTATGATTATGCTGTATCACATCTTCTTTCTGGCGACAAACATTTAAAATACTGCAATGTTATTGTATGTTAAATATTATGACAACAGCATTTTGAGTATTTCTAGACCAGTGACGTCTTATAAATTGAAATCAACATCACTGCATTTCTTACCTGATTCTGCTTAAGCCATGGTGTTAGGGGCGTGCGATTTGCTATGCAAACCAGATTTATCCTTTGGTCACTGAGGGAAAAATGAATCTGGTAATGGACATTTGCTTAATCTATACATTGTCACTCTCTGATAGGTGTGGCGCAAGATGCACCAGTGATTTGTTCACATAAGATGAGTGGCGAACAGCTGAAGCACGCTTCTGACAGGGGACACAGTGCTATGCACACATAGCTTAGCTGGTCTCAGGGTAGAACATTTTGAAAAGAGTTTTTGTATCAGTAGTTCACAACAGTTTGTGTGTCCAGATGCTGCAACATTTCAATGCTAGTTATCAGATTCTAGGGCATTCCAAGATTAGAGCTCCCAGGTCCTCCAATGTTCCACTGTCAGTGTTCCCAAATACTGTAAAATTCCACGACTAGTCCCAAACACTGCAGCATTTCACCACGAGTGTTCCTTAATACTGCAGCATTCCACCACGAGTGTTCCCAAATACTGGAGCATTCCACCACGAGTGTTCCTAAATACTGCAGCATTCCACCACGAGTGTTCCCAAATACTGGAGCATTCCACCACGAGTGTTCCCAAATACTGCAGCATTTCACCACGAGTGTCCCTAAATACTGCAGCATTTCACCACTAGTGTTCTTAAATACTGCAGCATTCCACTACGAGTGTCCCTAAATACTGCAGCATTTCACCACTAGTGTTCTTAAATACTGCAGCATTCCACCACGAGTGTCCCTAAATACTGCAGCATTTCATCACAAGTGTTCCTAAATACTGCAGCATTTCACCACTAGTGTTCTTAAATACTGCAGCATTCCACCACTAGTGTTCCTAAATACTGCAGCATTTCACCACTAGTGTTCCTAAATACTGCAGCATTTCACCACTAGCGTTCCTAAATACTGCAGCATTTCATCACAAGTGTTCCTAAATACTGCAGCATTTCATCACTAGTGTTCCTAAATACTGCAGCATTTCACCACTAGCGTTCCTAAATACTGCAGCATTTCATCACAAGTGTTCCTAAATACTGCAGCATTTCATCATTAGTGTTCCTAAATACTGCAGCATTTCACCACTAGTGTTCCTAAATACTGCAGCATTTCATCACTAGTGTTCCTAAATACTGCAGCATTTCACCACTAGTGTTCTTAAATACTGCAGCATTTCACCACTAGTGTTCCTAAATACTGCAGCATTTCACCACTAGTGGTCCTAAATACTGCAGCATTTCACCACTAGTGTTCCTAAATACTGCAGCATTGCTGCAACATTCCTCAGTTAGTGCTCTCAAATGCTGTAACATTCCATCACTTTCGTCTTCTCTGGCACTTCAAGATTTTACTAACTCAAGATTAAAAGTAACTCTTGAGAATTGTCAACTCTTGTCATTAGTCAGGCGATAGACATTTCCCGTGCTCTGTAACGTTCAAGAAGAATAGCAATCATTACCCATCTCAACACACAATCACCGGCTGATCAAAGTGTACATACCCTTGAGGCCGATCGGCCTTACATGGGTTAATTTGACAAACGGAAAGACTTACGTGGTGTGACCAGTGGTGCCAGTTTGTACTGACACTGACAACCACACTCATCATTGACCCAGTAACAATTAGATGACACTTGTGTTTAATTAAGACTAATTTGAACTTTCAATGTTTTGTTGCATGGAGCGTGTAGATCGATAGAACTGTGTTCAAACTCAATAGTATAATTACGCTGAGTATATTTGAGGTGGAATTGAACTGTTTGGGCGTCTCTATTGGCCTAACCCCCTCTCAAGTGCAGTTAAAACTTAGATAAGGTCATTGCCACACTTACTTTCGAAGGGATCTATAGAAATAATCTGTTCTGAAATTAAGGGCATCTTTCAAAAGATGTTTAGGATTCCTGCTAGACTTAGTATGATGATAAATGTTATACGCGTTTGTATTCCTTTATTACAGCTGCTAGCAAAAAGATGTTTTGTTACTACGAAAGCTCGGCAAATGCACGGCCGTCGATTGGAAAGTTTTGGCCTGAGAACATCGACCCGTTTCTGTGTACCCATGTTATATTTGCTTTCGTGGACGTCACCGAAGACGGCCGGGATTTGAAGCCAAACAACTGGAATGACCTGGGCGAAGACGGTAAACCCAGCGGGTTTAAATGCTGTTACTCCCTTTATATACAGTATTAACACAGTGATTTAAACTTGTCCTTCTGTCTGGCACACCCCAATGTATAATTCAAAACAAAAAAAAGAAAGAAAAAGATATGAAATGAGAAGAAAACGTTGTAAAACATGTCTTAACGAACAGAGTTCACCTTTTAAATAGCCAAAATGTCTGCCAAAATGAGAAATCAACACATTGAAATTGTAACGTGCATGGTTTAATCCACGGCCCTGTGTGAAATCCGGTCACGGGAGAAATACACGAGAAAATGCATTAAAGTACGAAAGTCCCGTGGTTATTTTATCGTGGGTAAGATCTTTACTAAGATATACGCCAATCAGTATAATCTGATTCACAGGCTAATGTGGTATTTCAGGTCTGTACGCAAGGACCCTGGCTCTCAAGAAGAAGAATCCGAAACTAAAGATCTTGGCATCGGTTGGTGGCTGGAGGATTGGCTCCAAGCCTTTCATTCCGATGATGGATTCTGACGACAATATCCGCGTATGGGTGAAGAACTGCGTCAAGTATTTACGACAGTAAGTTTATTTCAAACATCCTAAAACCATGTGATGAGAAATCTGATGAAGCTGCCAATCTCCAGCACTGATCTTGGGTTGTCACGCTAAAGTAATAGGAGAATTTCGCAGTGGCTATTGCCTGTGCTCGTCAAACCTTTCACCGATAGCAAATAACGATGATAATAAAAAGTTCCATCATCTTCCCACTAAAATACAATTGGTGTTCCTTTATATACCTTCAATTAATGATTTTAAATCGAAATAGTCTTCCAAATACTGCAATAAGGTACTAACATCAGAGAAATTTGAAATCTTAGATATGTGTGAGATGCATTATTATCCCCACTTGGTTCAGAAAGTATCAACTAAACCGCGGTGATATGTTGAATTTTATGGTGCTTAATTTCTTGAATCTTAAATGTCATCGAAACTACTCGGTGCTCAAAGAGTTGTTCCCCTTGATTGAAATAGTGCCCCGCTTTACTCCAGGAGTGAACTGAACTCAGGACAATGGTTTTATGCCATAGTGGCAGTATTACAGCCACAACGTGGCGAAAGATCTGTAATAGGCAAACTAATCTAACTCTTGTTTTGCCGCTTGCGGTAAGTCAATTCAGATGGAATGGTTTAAGAAATGTTTTTGAACAGTGTAATTAATGTTAATTATCTTTATTTCTGGCAAATTATATTGGTTGCCCTCAGCATCTCCCTCCTCGCCCCCACCCCCATTCGACCCCTATACAAACGCTGTGCTTTCTGTTGTTTCCGGCGTGACTTGTTCGACAATCAGTAAATACTTTATTGATAATAGGTAATGTAAGAACTTCTAATGTCTAATTAGGATCGTCTGATGGATGGACACATTCTAACATCTACAGAATCTTAAATAACGAATCAAGTCTCATTTCAGAAAATCTTGCAATTCAAGATGATGTCCAAATTTCACATTCAAATATCAGCTGACTCACTGGAGAATGATATGTTTGGTCACATGAACTTTGTGCTCGGGATTTACTCGAATGACCCTCTGCTCATGGAGTCGACTATCTGCCCGATCAAATATGTTTGTCTGGCGACACGCTACCTACAGGGCATACTCTGATTTAAACCAACAACCTTTAACAACACCCAGAACTTGTTTTGTATCGATTTGTCAAACACTTGGCAATGTGTTTATTGACATCCTACACATGACTTTCCCGACGATATTGGCAGTTAAACTTCAGTTCGGAACTATCCTTTGGCTTAAAACAGGACATTTGGAAGATCTGCTTATCTATACATTTCATAATTTTTTTTAGAAACATCAAATCTTTCCACGAACTTTCAGACCAGGTTAGGTGCATGCCGTATTAACTCAGCTAGTGTTTGTTAGGTATTAATGACTGAAGACATTATGCTGTATTTGTTAGCTTGTCTAAATAATCATCAGCGCCATAATCAACTGATAAAGGCGTAATTCATCCGTGAGCTTGGAGATCACTTTCTGAGTGTTTAACTTAAAAAGGGAAAGATTGTATTATAAAAACAAGTGCCTTTTAGATAAACATCATAAAAATGATACTTTTGTGCAGAAAATTAAGTTATTCCATCAAGACGTTATTTTACCTATCACAAAATAACCTCAAGTCCACTTTTTAAGATCAATAGAGCTGCCTAAATCGGGCAAAATGAGTTTTTTAGTGATGGATAAAATTTTGTCAAGTAGAGCTCAAATAAACCATGACTTGTGCGATATTCATGAATGCCGTTGTGTCTGATTGAACCTAATGTTGAAACGCCTAAAAGAACACAGCAAATCTGCCCCTAAACACCAGATCAAGATGGAAGGCTTTGTTAAGTTAGGAGCACGGGATTCGGATGTGGTGATAATCCGTGTTTGTCCTGTGCTGATAGTTCTGTGACATCTTCTTTCCGCTGAGGGTTGGCCCTGTCATTGAAGGACGTCAGTTATTCCAGCCAAAATCAATGCTAACGATTTCTGCCGGACCTCAGTGTACTTATCACCATTTTGAAAGGTTTTGGCATCCGCTCCCTCGGAATGGACATTCTCCAAAGCGAGCGGGAAATAAACTTTACCGCTAACTGACCAGATACCAATGTGAGACGCGCCAAATGCGAAGACGCCAAAATCTAACAGCTTAAAACAACACCGTCCATAGTTTAACACAGACTGATCATCAACGGATAAAGACATTAAGAATAAATCCAAGATTTGGTGTAAAAGACACGTAGCTGCTGCTAAGGCGATATTTTGTTGATAAGGTAGCACAGATGAAGCTTGAATATTTCCTGTTACATCTGGCAAGTGTTACTACGATCTTTATCTTTTGTTTATCCGATGCATTACCTCGACCATTTCAAGAGATAATACATCACACACGTCAGCATCATCTCAATCATTGTCTCTGTCAGACAGGTTGTCTATATTGTTTATTCTCATACCAGAAGTGTATAAATATATAAAACTACGCCACTAAGGTATATACTAGTGCCTTTGTCAGTTATCCCTCCAGTCAGTCTTTGCCCGTGGAGAGATATTACTAAACACAGGCAACTCTGGTATTATGGGAAATAGTCGTTAAACATATAGAGTTTTATCGTGACACTTCTCGCGTCCAGCCATTTTGTTTATAAACTGTACAACGAGTATGCATCGTGACGCCTTCCTCTGGATCGGCTGTCTTCCTGATCTGTCCAGTATGTGCATAGGACTACGTACATGCCAAGAGAGTATGGCAAACGCCTGTTTATTTATGGACCATACTGGATCTAGGTGAACGCACTTTATGATCCCCAGCTCTTACTCAGTTAATGTGATGAATCTGCTAATTCTTTACAGATACGGTTTCGATGGACTTGACATGGACTGGGAATTTCCGGCCACGAGAGGTAGTAAAGCGGATGATAAGTACAAGTTTACCCTTCTGATGAAGGTATGTTTTGTGCTACAAATCTGACGTTCTGCTTGTCATAAGCACCAATTCATGTCCTTATTATGATACCAAACCACAGTACTATTTCAGGCAGGAGAACACCAGAGAAACACTGAACTCCGGATTGTAAGAGTTAACTTATTGCTTCAGTTTGTTTCTACTCCTGTCCCTGCAATGATTTTGTACATGTACCTCCACCACACATTATTCATGTACCTCCATCAATATTGCTCCTTAACCTATAACACGTTGATTATGCACCTGCACGATAGTTAATCCTCTAACCCCACAGTACCGTAAAAGAGTACCACCACCACCACTATAGCGTCCGTAAATGTACCTCTAACACATTAATTGTGTACCTCTATCATTGTTATGCCAGTCGCCCCACAACACTTCTACCTCCAAAACACGTGATCGTGTACCTCTACCGCTATTACTTATGTCTTTTCACCATGCAATGATCTTGTACCTCCAACTCATATTGCTACTTCAAGGATGCTTCGTTAATTCTACATGTACCTGGAGTGTGATTCTAGCTCTATGTCTTTTTTTTTATTTCAACAGGAACTGTATGGCGCATTTGCCAATGAAGCTAAAGAAACTGGAAAAGAAAAGCTCATTTTAGCTTGGGCTGCTGCATCAAGTATATTTTACATAAGTAAATCATACGAGCCTGAAAAAGTAGTGAAGTAAGTATAACTGATCAATGTTGACACCATAATATTGTTTACTTGGTCCAACCATTTGTTACCGGTTGATGCACACCACTTTATTTCAAACGATTCACCTCGTGTATAGGAGGTGAACATATTCGAACGTGTTGGACATACACATTTTTAAGATATAACTGTAAAATACGAAAAGTTCCATCGAGCTTTTGATTAAGACATTCCACGGATATTACACATTGCACGTTTTGATTTCCTCGAGTGGTGTATACTGTACTTGAAGTTTCCTTCTTATATTTCCAGGAATTTTCTACGATCTCTTTAGAATGACATAAAATTTTAATTTCAGACGCTTTGTTACCATACCTTGCAACTTAAAATTGATTTGAAACACAATATTCGCTGTAACAGATTAACTTAGCATTTTAATGCATTTTTTCAGCAGTCCTATCATCTAATTTGCTGGAAATGTCATTGAAATGTCAATACAACAGGAGAAATGATTGCTATGGCCATGTTGCATGCTTACTGTAACATAATATTTCCAATGAATGTCAATATTTTGTTACTAGTGAATTAATTGCTAATTTAAGGACTATATTTACTTATGTATCTTAAGCTGTGATCAGAATACTTACGACCCAGCTTAAGCTAAAGACGATTGCATGAAACACATTCGAAACAAATCTCTAATCTAAATTGGACCAGTTACACGTTGGAATGTTCGTCAATAACTTGACTTTAGCCGGTGGTTTACCTCGGTTACTTTCGTTCTACCACTCGTGAAACTGGCCGCCACTGCAGCGTATGGGTATAAACATCAACCAATGAAATAAATATATAGACTGGATCTAGTGAGAAAAACAATCAGCCGTGATCTGTTTCATTCTGATTTGAGATAGATGGAAACAAATTGAGCTGTATTAGTACACACTTGATGGTGTCAGTACACACTGGATGGTGTTAGCACAGTGTCCGTATACAACAGATGGTGTCAGTGTACACTGCAGATGTTGTCTGTACAAACTTGGCTGTTTTATTACGGGATGTCAGACCGTTGCAGTCTGTAGATGGACCATCATTCTAACAGGAAACAATTCATGGTGTGACCGAAATAATATTAAGCCCAAAGATAAATTGAAATAAACAGGGTGTGTTTTTAATCACTTCACATAACCTTTTTGGTTGATTGTTGTTTTATTTTTTGCTTTCATCAAGTTTTCAGGACATTTTTACCCAAATGTGCTATTTTTTAATATGGAAAAACAAATGGATATACGATGAATGCCATGTAAATTGGTAGCCATTTTCATAAAGGAAAAATCTGCATCTTGATACCTGGAAAATGGAAGACTCCGCCAATGGAGATTGATATATTTAGCTTTAACAGAGACCTTGTATTGTGCAGCGCACTTTTTGACTATAGTACCAGGTTGTCCTGTTTACTATCATGTGTACGGTATTCAGTTTACATTCATGTGTATGATATCAGATTGCTGAGTTTACATTCATGTCTATGGTTCAGTAGTACTATACTGTCATGTCTAAAGTATCAGATTTTTCAGTTTACCACCACATTATTCAGTTTAATATCATGTCTGTGATATCAGATTGTTCATTAGTACTACACTGTCATGTCTGAAGTATCAGACTGCTCAGTTTACCTTCATGCCTATGGTATCAGGTTGTTCAGTAGCACTATACTGCCATGTCTGAAGTACCAGATTGCTCAGTTTACCTTCATGCCTATGGTATCAGGTTGTTCAGTAGCACTATACTGCCATGTCTTAAGTACCAGACTGCTCATTTTACCTTCATGCCTATGGTATCAGGTTTTTCAGTAGCACTATACTGCCATGTCTGAAGTATCAGACTGCTCAGTTTACCTTCATGCCTATGGTATCAGGTTGTTCAGTAGCACTATATTGCATTGTCTGAAGTACCAGATTGCTCAGTTTACCTTCATGCCTATGGTATCAGGTTGTTCAGTAGCACTATACTGCCATGTCTGAAGTACCAGATTGCTCAGTTTACCTACATGTCTTTGGTATCAGGTTGTTCAGTAGCACTATACTGCCATGTCTGAAGTACCAGATTGCTCAGTTTACCTTCATGCCTTTGGTATCAGGTTGTTCAGTAGCACTATACTGCCATGTCTGAAGTACCAGATTGCTCAGTTTACCATCATGCCTTTGGTATCAGGTTGTTCAGACGCACTGTACTGCCATGTCTGAAGTACGAGATTGCTCAGTTTACCTACATGTCTTTGGTATCAGGTTGTTCAGTAGCACTATACTGCCATGTCTGAAGTACCAGATTGCTCAGTTTACCTTCATGCCTTTGGTATCAGGTTGTTCAGTAGCACTATACTGCCATGTCTGAAGTACCAGATTGCTCAGTTTACCTTCATGCCTTTGGTATCAGGTTGTTCAGTAGCACTATACTGCCATGTCTGAAGTACCAGATTGTTCAGTTTACCTTCATGCCTTTGGTATCAGGTTGTTCAGTAGCACTATACTGCCATGTCTGAAGTACCAGATTGCTCAGTTTACCATCATGTCTTTGGTATCAGGTTGTTCAGACGCACTATACTGCCATGTCTGAAGTACCAGACTGTTCAGTTTACCATCATGCTTACGGTATCAGATTATTCAGCTTACCATCATGCCTATGGTATCAGATTGTTCAGTGTCTGTTTTCTCGCCCTAGTTACATTGACTACTTGTTGTTGATGACATACAACTACCACGGTTCTGGCTGGGAGATGCATACTGGTCACCCCAGCCCTCTGTGGGCACACCGTCTGGACCCTCCTGGAGAACAGGCCGAACTTAACCAGGTATGAGTTATCTCCCCGTCAACCAGGCAATGAGTTTTCACAGTGGCAAGGATATTTATCGTGTGGAGCACTCGGTTCCATGGTCCTATTTTCATACATGTGATGCTCCGTTTTAACGTTTAACATTCAGAATGTCAGTCAGTTATCTTATAGATAGATACTACATTGCAAGAGTAATCTGCTTTTATCTAGCAGATCCCGTCAAACTTAAGCGAGTAACCCTTTTTTCGTTGTTGTTGTTTGCAATGGTGTTCACTGGTTCTTTATCGTGAGGTGCATTTTTAAACAAATGTATATGCGTTGCAGCTCGTGATCTAAAAAAAAATCTTTTTTTCTCTCTGAATATGTAGTTTTGTAGTTTTTATAGTGTTATGTTCTTAACTCTGTGTTGTCAAAACCCTTTCTCTGTGAAAGCTTTTATTTCCCTCTAGACATGTTGGAAATGTTTCATCACCCAATAGAACCTTTAAAACTAATGCTGTAAATAAAGTTATCTTGCTCTTGTTCTTAACTGGCAGAGAAAATATATCCTTAAAACTTGTGCAATGTGGATCTGGCTTACTTTTGCTACAAGGGACCGGGGGGTTGGCGTAATATGTTCACTCCTGGTAGTGCTTAAACCGGTTAGTTTACAGTGGTAGATATTTTAGCGACGTCAAGTATATCTTGAAGATACTGAAGACATTTGTTGGCGAATTTAAATGCAATTTGCATACAGAGAGATTAGTTTTAAATTGCTACCCTCATTCACAGATAAAACTTCATGCAATTCTTTTCTCAGCAATTTTCTATCGACTATTGGATTAAAGCTGGATGTCCCAAGGAGAAGATAATGGTTGGCATACCAACCTTTTCTCAGACATGGCTTCTGACCGACCCGAAAAAACACGGAATAAGAGAGTCAGCGGAAGGTGGTTATACCAAAGGGAAGTACACCGGTGAACAGGGTATTCTCTCTTACTATGAGGTCAGTGGGGGTGCCTTGGTATTGTTTTTATGTTATTGTATGTTAAACGAGATGACCACTCAGTATTTTGAGTAATTCTAGACAAGTGGCGTGTTAATAAATTGCAATGAACATCGCTGCATTTTTTTCACCTGATTCTGCTAAAGTCATTACTTACTATGGAACGTGTTATTGTTACTCTTCATGCATTTACATGAACAGTTAGAATAAAACCCTAACTGAGGTAAATTCACTAGAAGACGTATTTCATCGGTCACGTGTGACGATTTGCCAACTATCACACTGTCGTCGCTGATCTGGTTTTTCCCTCTTTGCTGTACGTCTTAATTATATTTACAACATATAAATGACTTTCCTCACAATTAGCATTTCCTCACTAGAACCCAGTGTAATAATGGTTTTATAATGGTCAGGAGATTTCCAACATAATAATAAATGTTTAATTAACAAGATATCCCCAGATGTTGTATATGGTCAAGATATCCCCAGTGTATAACGATCCTGTAATATATAAGCCAGACGGATCCATAGATATTCTATTATACGTGATACATGACCAAGATATTCCCAATGTAATAATGCTTGTACAAAGGTAAAGATATCTCGAATGTAATAATGTTGTCAAGATGTCCAACGTGATACAACCTGATCTACACAAGACTCGATATCGACACTTTCTAAAATGAGTTATGATAGGACAGTACAAACTTTACGGGTTTTTACTAGTCTAAATATCCCTTAGGCCTATGTTCTTAACTCTGTGTTGTGAAACACCTATCTCTATCAAAGCTATTGTTTTCCTCCTAGACATATTGCTGGGATTGTATCATGTTACTCTGTGGTCTTATTTTGTGGGAAACTGCAATTTTAGTCTACTTTGGAACAACAAACCAATCACTGTGCAAAGAACAGAACAATTACCTTTTTCATACTCTTTTAGGTGAATTCATGTGATCATTATTTCTTTTCTGGGATATACCAAACTGTCGAGAAAGAAAGTTTGTCTGGAAGATATTGGTAAATATTGGAAATATTGGAAATAAAATAAAACGAAAATAGCAGAACAATGTTACAGATGTCGCTGTGCCATGCATCAAGACACTGAAGTTTTGATGTGACCTCAATTAAGTTGAAAAGTACATTCAACCCAACAGAATTCAGGATATTACACTAACTCAAGAATAAATAAGATACCTACCTTGCTTGTAAAAGTGGACATATGCTCCAGTTGCCCTCACGTAAGTTCACAAAACTTCAAATATACAGTTGCTCATGTTTGTCATTTCCGTTTTGTCGCCGGCCTATTTGTCGATATATTGATGTAATTTTTCTTACTTTTCCTCGGTTCCAGGTTTGTGAGTTGGTTCAGAAGGAAGGTTGGGAAGTGGAATGGATAGAGGACCAGGATGTGCCTTACGCTCATGGCAGTGACGGAGGATGGGCGGGATTCGAGAACCCGGACAGTCTCACCATTAAAGTATAACGCACATGGCAACACATTTATTTATTTATTTATTTATTTATTTAGTGTTTACGCCCTACTCAAGAATATTTCACTTATACGATGTTTGATGGAAACATTTTAGTGTTAACTAAATAGAGTTTCAGCATTCTCCATTAAAAAGAGGATATATCTATCTAAATAGTAATAAGCTTAAATATTGTACCTTTAAAACTTTAGTTTAATTGTTCTTATGTACTTCAATTAATCAAGTTTGCTTTTCCATAGGCCAACAACATCATTGCAAGAGGCCTCGGCGGAGCCTTTATGTGGTCTTTGGAGATGGATGATTTCACAGGAAGCTGCGGAGACGGAAAGTACCCGCTCGTCAGCACCGTGAAGAAGATTCTCAAACCGGTATACGATTCCGATGACAAAGAATACAAAGGTTTCGGTGCTCAGAAAAAACCGGCCACTCCCGATCTTCTTCCGAAGTTTCCCGAACGGCACACCATGCCGCCGGAGTTTGTCGAGTCTCCGGCACCAGGAGAAGACTCGAAGGCGGAAGAAGCTTCCACGGATATGTACACGGAACCACCGGCAGAGATCCAAACAGAACCGGAAACAACTGCAAAACCAACCCCCAAAACCACGACAACGACGTGGAAGCCTGAGCCAACGACGGTCTGGAAAGAAGAACTGACCACCTGGAAGCCAGAGCCTACGGACGCCCCGGAGCTGAAGGAATATGAAGACCACGACCATCCTCACGATTACGACCATAATCCTCCCTCAGCAGGTATGTCACTTCCGTCATGCCCCTCCAAACCGTGCCCAATTAAGGTACACGCTACATGTAAACAATTTATAACTTAGGGCCTCATAATCGCCTGGGGCCTCACAAAATTTCAGATCTTTGTTTTAGCTTTCACCATATGTATATTATAATCTTTGTGTTCGAGGCAGCGAAATAAGTGCATTTGTTTGAAGTTAATTTGAATTTAGTTTCATTGAAAATATGTTCACGTACTTTCAACTCTTTTGTGGCGGTCCAAGTCTGTGTTTTTGTACATACCATGAGACCTTCTGGTGTTACTGTTTCACTAGGGGCCACAAGATTTATATAGCTTAGGGTCTCACCAAGTCTAAATTCGGCACGGGCTACGGGGTTTAAGTCTGTGCATGCACGCATTATATAGAGTCCAGGTTTAAGTAGCGTGTTCTCTGCATGGTCAGTTATGTGATTTGTTAAGCTGTTGTCAACTTGCTTGTTGTATTATCACTACAAAAATTATATATATCTCTTGACAACACGAATATGTTGGCATTTAAGTGGCACGGGAAACTTAACTGATAATATCAAATTTCTAGCTTGATATGGAAAATAACTTTTCATATTTTACTACAACGCTTCTATAACATTTTTAACACTGAGTGTTTACTCATTTGGAGAAAAGCGTTAAACTGCCATGTACTCTACATTCTGGATGAGGTCATTTATAATGTGACTTTCTTCTTTCAGCCGCCAAATCCGTGGACTGTAGCAAGTTGGGAGTTGGTATATATGCTGATCCCGAGTCCTGCACCAATTTCATTTTATGTGTGCCAATAAATGTGAAAGACTTGGGGCCTTTGAAAATGGATTGCCCAATGGGTACAAAGTTCGACCGAAAACTGAAAGTCTGCAATCATGCATACTTGGTATCTGATTGCTGACAACAGTAAAATATACGTTTGAATCTTGACATTTTACGGTTTGGACTTGTATGATCGTGTATATAGTAAACGTTGATGCGAACGTCTACTTAAGTAGACTACATGTACTTTGTGTGGGATATAGGGCAGCCATACAATCTTCCTGACGCGGATCAACGTGGCTGAACGAGTTTCGAATGCTACATGTACTCTGTAGAGTCTAAACCATGGAGTTTCCCGTATGATCTCCTCACAACTCCAAAACCTATTTTAACACACGTGACACAGTAAACACCGATGACGTCACTGAGTATTGCAGCAGTTTGTTGTCCCTCTTTTCAGGTATACGGGACAAGAATTGTTCCAGTATATAACTCCCCACTAAGTTGTATTTCTCCACTTCCAGAGCAGCATTTTCCAAACAGATCTTGGAAATGGAATTATGTTAATTGCTCCGGGTTGACGAATATGTTATAATTGCATGTCTGATGTATGTTAAGATGTCGAGTTTACAGTTCGCGGGTTATTCTCTGTATGCTGTATTTCCGGAAGGCTGTGAAATTGTGAGATATGCATGGTTTTTTCAGGACTATGTCTGCATAGACGCAACAATGAATTGTATTTTAGATGTCTTCTAATTGTGAATCCCAAAATTACTGTTCAACGTAAAGGTTTGATATAAAATGGAAATTGATAGGATGTTTCTGTTTCACAAAATGTGACTTATACTTGGGTGGCGTGAGTGTCCGTGTCTAACAACCTTTTTGTTGTACAGAAATGTTTGTAAATAACATATAATAAGTAATAAATGTGATACATATTTACTGTTTAATTAAAGTTAAGGAGTATTGTTGGGGCTAAATTGTCAACTGATGATACAATAATCTGTGTTGACAATGTTGGCCCTTCACTTGCATGTAACTAGTTAGTGGATTGTTATTCACTAGTTCAGTGTTATTTGCGGCCTCGTTTCTGTGTCTTAAATCTTCTTAAGTTAACGCCGATGTTTCAATATAATTTTAAATCACTACAGTATTCATCATCTGATTCGTTAAAAATAGTATTATTATTACACTTTTAACCTCCATAGTGGAAAACGCTGAGCTGCATGCTTGTTTCTGTTCAAGGCTATATCTCAAGTATGCTTCGGTGTGTCACTGGTTCGTGTTAATGTGTTCACGTGCCTTATGACAGGAGAGTGACACCTCGTCGCATCTATGGGTGTCGGCACAGGTTCGCACAATCTAACTATATCTTGCTGCAATCTGCATAGCAGGCACTATGCCAGGATTAGTGATCAAATATTCAACAGGTATCAGAGAGTTGTGAAGCAACCTTGATCAGCTACTATGCCAGATTAGGGATGAAGTATTGAAGAGGCGCTATAATAAAGCCATGAACAAGTTTTGAGGAGGTACTATGGTAGAGTATTGCAAAAATATTGAGCAGGCTCTATACTAGAAGACTAAGCAGAAAATATGGCAAAGTGATGATAAAAGTTTGAGCAGGCATCACAGTGATGAAATATTGAGGAGGCATGCAGTTCACTTGTCTGCTGACATGGTGAAGAACAGACACGATCATGTCCTTGCCATTGTGACATTATTGCTAATTGTTTTTCAATGACAGCATTGTACATGTACGGTGAAGAACGGGCACGATTGATGAGGTCATACACTTGCCATTCAGTCGTTGTTACTGGAGGTATTTGATTGACAGAAATGCACATGAATGTTTTAGGACATGCACGGCTAATGAGGCCATTGTTTTGCGATGTGAGCAATGTTACCAGTTGTATTTCAGTGACATTATTGTACGTGTAATATACTTTACATACATGATTCTTCAGTTTAAAATATCCGCTTATCACTTCTGACATGATGCACATTTTCATATTATGTTTTCATGTTCTTGTCACCCCGGAATGGTCAGTGTTAATAGAAATTACTATGTATTATACTATGCAAGTAAATAATGACATGTTGCTTTGTATTTCACAATATGGCCATTTACTATACCTACTTTTGTAAAAAAAAGTACAATAATTACATGTTATATAATGTAATTAAATAATGTAAATATATTACGTTACAATTGTTCTCGTGTTATTTCTCGCCAACCAGTTTTAACGGTTACTCGTCCATATAGAGGTCTTCGTTTTAGATGTAGCCCTATCCGCCACTATGATTACATCTATGGTTATGAAGACATCTGCAGTTTATCATTATATCATACTGAAATACAATACTTCAGACTGTTCAGATACAAGCAAAGATGTCTTGGTGAATAAGCTTTCTTATACGTGCGATAGCTCTAACTTTCGTCCCCTGTTAAAGTCACTCATCAGAAAAGAAATAATTTCAGGTGTACAAAGCGTTATCAAAAGTTAATTAGGTATAAATATTTAGTTTTAATTGGGAATAAGACCAGCGATAGTTACACTCATATCAGGGTTTCGCTTCATTACATCAACAAATGTTTTAAATGAGTAAATTTAAAAAAGTAAATATCTTCACTGTCCGTCATTTTCATTTCGTCTTATATTAGTCCCTATGTAGCTCATCCTCTTTATATTGACAAATTTAATTAGGCCTATTTGATACGACATCGCAAAATGCAGAAAAAAGGACGTTGTTGGTGTGATAAAACGACCTGACATTGTTATCCGGGTTTTACATTCCTATGCGATTAGACTGCCTTATATTTCCGCAGACTTGGATGTATTTGAATGCAAATGTGTTTAGGCGAACGCAGCCAGATCGACTTGTTCACACTTTAGAACGTGTTTCCTAGCCGCACATACGTCTGCCGTTATTTGCACACCAAGTCTGGACATGACGTAATGTCATCATTGAAGGTCGCCTACAATCGAAGCTTTATCCACATACTTTTCACCTTGGGGTTATGTTATGTAGAAATATCGTCTTTGTTCATACCCGCACTTGAAAGGCGTAGCGCGCTTAAGTGTGCTGATTACGTGTACGCACCAGGGGTATTTACAATAAAGTCAAGTTCACTTCTTCTAAAACCAGCTCAAGACAAGTGCGAACAACCTTTAAAAACATTTTTTTAACCAAAATCATGTCAGATGAGGATGTGGCATTTTTTGTCAGTCTTCACTTTTATCACATACAGCACAAATCTTTTAATCCCAGAGACAAATAATCGTATACAATATAGGACACAACATTGTATGTATATATCAATGTATGTATGGATGTATGCATGTATGTTTGCGATTTAACATCGTACTTAGCCATTTTTAGTCATATGACTTTAGGCGTGTGTACATATACTCTGTCGTCTTGTGGCAGGGTGAGTCCATGCCGCCAAAGTGCTACAATCACTGAAGTATCACGCTGAAGACACCAGACATGACACCTCACCCAGTCACATTTCACTGACACCGGGCCAACCAGTCCCTGTTTTCCTTGATCTAGTCTCTCAGAACCGAGCGCCAAGCAGAGGTAGCAGACATTTCTAAAGTCTTTGGTATGACCCGACTCGCGTTTGATCCCTCGGTCTCCCGACTTCGAGCTCACCATTGTAAAGGACTGATGTTGCCTTACACAGCTACTCAGTGGATGAGCGGATCGAATTCACTCGGAATAAATTGTAACGATACACCTATGAACCACAACAGTCCATCTTCATCACAGTCACAAAACAGTGATCTTAATAGGAAAAGTAAGACTTTCGAATTTCCCTCCACAGATGCCATTTATAACCTCTACCAACCATTCCCTAGGAAACGCATCTAACATACTGTCTCATTCCCGATAAGCACTTATAGACAAAATCCAGGCCTTTTTGTGTTGACAAACATGTTACCCTGTGACACGGAGACATCACCGAGAAAACATCAAGACGTGACCACTAATGTTATTAAACAGATTATAGTCGCTGAACAAAAAAAAAAGAAAAAAAAAGAACAACGTCGTCTGTATTGTTCAGGCTGCACTGGTCGTCCCTATCCACCTATCGCCTGGTCCATGCGCCACGCGATGGAATTCCGCAAAAAATGATTAAACACATAGCGTTAAGTGAACTGTTGTCTTATTGTTTTATTGAATTATGAAATAAGACTAACCAGGCGGTGAGCGTAGCGATTGGCAAATTGTAATCAGTAACAAATAGACCTTGATTTATTTATTTAGTTATTTGATTGGTGTTTTACGCTGTACTCAAGAATATTTCACTTATACAACAGCGGCCAGCATTATGGTGGGAGGAAACCGTGGAAACCCACGACCATCCGCAGGTTGCTGACAGACTTTCCCACATACGGCCAGAGAGGAAGCCAGCATGAGCTGGACTTCAACTCACAGCGACCGCATTGGTAAGACACTCGTGGGTCATTACGCTGAACCAAAGGAGGCCCACAAATAGACGTTGTGTTTAATTTATATTAACCTATGTATGTATGATTGGGGTAATTTATATCAACGTAATAACTATTTATTTATTATCAGGGGGCCTCCATGGCTCAGTCGGTTAGGGCGCTAGCGCAGCGTAATGATCTCGCTGTGTGTTCAAGTCCAGCTCATGCTGGCTTCCTCTCCGGCTGTAAGTGGGAAGGTCTGGCAGTAACCTGCGGAGCGTGTTGTAGGTGATCATAATGTCAATGGAGAGACAAAAAATGCCGTTGTAGCACTTTGTATTGTCAAACCCGGTGACGAAGAGATCGCGGTTTATTGTACTTTTTGTAGACATTCTTCAAGTTGAACTTCTCACAATAAATTTAACACAGGGAATGAACAACAATTTCTCACTCAGCACGATTGCATAATCCGCAGCTGTGTGAGGTCGCACTGGCAGGTTCATCTGGTGCTTTTGGCTCAGTTGCATCAACCAGTTGGCAGCTGTTGCAGATGCTGTCTGGACAGGTGCAATGTTACAGCCACTCCCACTTTTCCAGACAGTATACTAAGTAATTCCTGGCCAGTCCGAAGAAGTGAAAATAATTAAACATTTGTAACAAAGACTTTTGCAGGACCCACAAAGTACATGTATGTAAGTCTTTTATTAGCAACAGCTAGCACTTTCGTTTTCAGACAGGTGGTTCAAGAACAAAAACGATTTCTCACATTTGCACAAAGAACCAAGATCGTAATTACTACTGTACTTGAAATAAAGAATACATCCCAGGTAGATCACTTTTCTGAAAGCTCTGTATGGTTTATGGGGTCCACAGAGGCAGGGATTGGATATGACTTGTCAGGACTCCAAATGTGTATGGTAAATGAAGGTTTGTTAGGTTGTTCATGTATGTGAGAACGTTTGTTAGGCTGTTGGCGTACGTCAGGAGGTTTGCTAGGTTGTTGGCGCTCGTCAGGAGGTTTGATAGGTTGTTGGCGTACGTTTGGAGGTTTGTTGGGTTGTTGGCGTACGTCAGGAGGTTTGTTAGGCTGTTGGCGTACGTCATGAGGTTTCTTAGGTTGTTGACGTACGTTATGAGGCTTGTTGGGTTATTGTTGAAGGGCCTACGTCAGGAGGTTTGTTAGGTTGTTTAATGTTCGTCAGGAGGTTTGTTAGGTACTTGTCCAGACGATACAAAATAACTAGCCATCAAGAAAATTTTCAAAGCGGCACAGATGTACTGTGGACAATTCCTCTTAAAGTGAAGAGGAATGAGTATGAAATTTAAATCAGACCACAAAATTATACACCAGTCAGTGGCGTCCTAAAAGACGTGTCGCCTTTAACTTCAGAGCTAAACGCACACTTGAAGCAGCAGGAAAAAGAAATTGTTTATTGACCTGAACCCACTGGTGTGATTCTGCTGGCAGCTTCTTTGTCTCATCAGTAACACAACTCCTTTTTTTCTGTATTAAGCAACCTTGATCTGTTCGTTATTAAATCAACATGTACCATGAATTACGCAATCAGTTTTTGTCGGAAGTTAATGTTGACATGGTTACATTCATGCTGTGCAGATGTTGGTTATTAAATGTCATGATTAATTTACACCGTGTAACTTTTGACAGATGTTTCTCCAGGAGTTAGGCTTGTGTATGTGAAAACAACATAATACCTCACTGAGGACATATTAGGTGCAGGTTCTCTACCTGTACATAACAACCAAGTCAGTTGATATTGCATCTAACGCTATTTATACTTTATAAGACACCTTTGAATCCCATGTAACCTTTGAAATCTTATTTATGTATATCAAATCTGAAAGCAACTTAGATAGAGCTGGAAAACGTGGGCTACCTCCTCAGTCATTCCTTATTCCGATTTCGAATATTTTCTCATTACTACTTTGCCTTATTTTGACTAATACGTCACATCTACCTCATTCAAGATCTCCTGTTTCCGTCTAGCATCAAACATAACTCAATCTTTTGTCATGTTTGAAGGAACTTACAACAATAGTATAACTTAAATGTATAGATAACTTGGACATCAACCTAAGAATAGGACGATGCTCATGGCCACTGGCTACCCACTGAATCATGAAAGCAGGGCTTAAAACAGAAATTACTGGATGGTAAACAAAAGACAAGAAGTAAAAAGCAGGTATCCACGTGGTCAACCGACGGTGGTCAACATCAAAAAGCATTATGCGGTCAAGGAACGGTTGTGGCTTTACTGGAATATATGATTTCTATGTTTGTATTGAATGTATATAAAGAAAGAGAAAATTGGCACTGCAGATCGTTGTGAGACATACACTAAATTCATGACAAAATCTTTCTTAATTACTTCTTTCATCTCCACATATTTGCCCTTTATTTTTACCGTCGCTGGTAACATGGTCTTAAACTGGTTTTATTTGGGGAGAAATTGGTCGGATGCGAATCTAAACTCAAATATAGATATATTTAACATGCTGTGTTTCGTTCAAACCCAGTGGAACTTTGTCATTTGCTTATTAAATAAGGTATCACACTATATTACTTTGCTTGTGCTATGGTAATTACCGTGCATAGTCACATTTATCACTGGTCTTTGTTTTCCGTCAATGAATGTAGAACACGAAGTAAAGTGTTACTCTGCAATGCCAGTAAAATCAATTCTCAATTAAAGAGACAAAAGTTACTTAACCAATTCCCTCTGGGTGCTGTCAAAATATCGGGATCTTAAAGAGCCAGTGTGTGTGCAATTACATCTCGTCTAAATATGGATACCTCTGCGATTTGCACATGTCTATTTGTATACCTACCGCTGCCGGCCGCACAAGGTCAATATCTGTTTGTGATGTAATAGCCTAGCCGAATTTACCCTGAGCAAAGCAACCTGACACACCCATAAAACTGCGATTTAAACTAGAGCATGAACTTCACTCGTTCTGAAGAACAGCGCTTTGTTCGGAATAGTTTGTGGAAAAGCCTTTCATTCGATTCACACGGTTTGGGTTGATTAACATGGCAATCATTTTTCATGATACTTAATTTTTACTGGAAAAAGCTTGACTGGCCTTTGATTTTCACTTTGTGGAATAATTTTATCTTCAATTTACTAAATGATGTACAAAACAGCACATCTAAATATATATTATAAAACGTTTATTTGAACTTTTAATTCAAATACTGTTTTGTAATTTTTATTTTTGTGTAAAATTTCAAAATTCATAATTCAGTTATTGAGTATAAATTGGACAATAACACATAATCTTTAACAATTCTAATCGACTAAATCCAAATATGTGCATATCTTGAAAAATTCTGAATATTGTTGTTACTTTAAATAGAACTATTTACATAATTATGACTGACTAAAGGAATTATTAGTAATGTTTATCATTAGTTACCTGTCAAAGCACCAGAAAAAATTGTGCCGTCGTATCAGTATGGTGAAAATCACAACAATCATAAATAGTAAGGCGTTTGTTGCTTGGCCATTGCTTGACGAGCTTGGAGTTATTTACTCGCTGCTGTTGTTCAACAAACAATAAACACGATTAATTCCGCACTGAGAAAACATGACAAAATACCAATTAGCCCGATGGATGGCGAAGTAAAGGTTCTGTCAAATCTGTTCTCAGCGTAAGTTTGTTCTGTGTGGCTTAATTACTTAGAAAGGATATGATTGCGTGTATGTGAGTGGGTCGAACAATTACGGTTCATGATTAACACTGAGTATACAGATCAGCTTTATGAAGAGATGTGACGAACTCCCAGTCAAACGTTTTAAGACGAGAAGGACAGAACGGGCGGTTAACTTGTCGGACACCAACGAGTTGGGTCGTTTTAGTAACACTACACACCGTCGAGGTTTACAGAGACACTGACTAAAGTGGAGTGCTGCTTGAAGTGTCGAGGGGTCAGGAGACAAGGGATAAGAGCAGGATTCTACAGGGTGGAGTGACGGGGGAAAGAACTTACTGGTGAGTAGAGGACCTCTCATCTCAGTGCCAAAACTTCGCCGTGGATAGCGGCCGTAAGAAAAAAAACGCCACCCCCGATTGAAACGTAATGCCTCTTGACCAGAACTGAAAAAAGCTACATATTCACGTTTTACCTTGTACGACTTCGTGATGTAAGGGTTACTGTGACAACAAAGATCCCGGCGTCCTGGCAACGTCACTGGCGGCCGCGGGTCAGGCCAGGGCGTGACATCGCGGTGCGGGTCGTGAGTGCCGGCGACAGAAATTGTGTATGACAAAGTATATATAGGTAATTCCCATTAAGTCATGTAGGAGGTGGTGCGTAAGTCGGTTATAGAAGAAACACCTGTCTCAGGTGCAAGACGATAAACCTGAACTCAGGTAGGTTTACTAGTGCTCTTTTTACTGTTTGGGTTTCTTTGATCCGTCTAATCTTCCAGATGGTTTTATTTATTGCATTTCCCGCTTATTTGATTTCTTTGAAGCTGTTCGTACGTGTTTCGATTGTTTAGATGGCCTCCATGAAACTTATTGCAATATTTTCTTTTAAATCAAAGAAACAAGATCGTGCAGAGAGATATCTTGCAGATGGTATCGTTAAAAGAAGTCCAGGACGGCTATACTGACGGCTATACTGACGGCTATACTAAATCCTGACTGCAATAATGTAGTGAACTGCAATGAAGTAATAGTGAAGTGATACTACGCCGGCTCTTTGCAGTAACTTAATACCTTACAGCCGAATTCTCTGTTTCCATTCTTTAACGGAAAACTATCTAGTTTCTGTGTCATTTATATTAAAGAATGCCTTGTTGTCTATGTTACTTCCGGTGTCTACTAGTGGAGACTGTCCTGGTTTGTACAACTCTGCAATCATTAGTTAACAGGGCAATACTTGGAGAAATGGACAAAGGGCAATGAGTTTGTAACATTGGGATTTCTCACTCGTCGTCGGTAATTAAACCGTAGAAATTTTTGATGAATTCACTGAGACAACAAACTATTAGTATATAAGATAACTGACTGGAAACGATCCCAATGTTGTAAACTGCCCTTGTGTCATACATCCGCTATCCAACACCGTAATCATTTTTCTTCAACCCATTTACTCTCTCCATGGTTCACAATTCAGAATCAACTCGTTTACTCTTTCGATGGTTCATAGGTCAGGTGCAACTAATTTATTCTTTATGGTTCAGGTTCGAAAATCAGAATCAACGTAAATGAGCTTCGAGTAATGAGCACAATGCAGAAATGGCTCTATTTATCTGGATACGAAGGAATCACGTTTTCAACCAATGGCTGTTCTTTACTTTTTCCATATATGTGTAATCTCTTGTTTTGCTTGAAGCGTTCAAGCTACGTTTCATGAGAAGATACTTTGATTTACATTGCATAACAGTATGCATAAGGAGCATTCGTCTTGCTGTAAATGCCCGGATTATGTAATTATTTCTATAAGGTCTAGAAAACATAATCTACGCTGAACGAAGCACTTACCATAACATGACATTAACGTTTAATGACATGGGCAAGGCCGCCTTTCATATTTGCGCACGAGACATCTGCAAATGCTCTTGCCATATGGCCCTACGTGGCAACATACATATCTATGTTAGCAATTTTTGTATCAGCTGTAATCTAATTGACATATTTGACGGCGTAAATTAAATATGAGTATTACAATTGGAAATTTCATTAGCAATTCGTCGATCAATGTCTATATATATATATATATATATATATATATATATATATATATATATATATATATATATATATATATTATATATATATGGCTTATGGCTTGTCCCACTAACGTTCAACCCGCTTTACTCGTATAAACAGCTTCTAAACTATATATAGCCATATATCTCGTGGTCAGGTAGGCGGTTTGTGTTGGGGGGAAACCACAGTGTTGTTCGAGCAAATGGCGATTGACACATATTATTGACGGCATGGACAATGTCCGGGAAGCTGAATGGACACGAGACGCATATATACAAAACAATCTAGTATTATTCCACATGGATTGCCAAGTATTTGTTTCAAAAACCGCGTTGCTGTCGATTACCCCCCTCAAAGGCAAATTATTCCAAACGTAACATTTCCGCTCCTTTTTATGTGGTTCTTTCAATTATAACTTACGTCTTAAAATATATTATCGACATATACTTCCTTCTTCCTACAGCAACACACCCATCGTGGGGGAAGCATAAAACCACTTGCAGCAAATTCCAACACTTTTTTTTATTTTATGTGTTTGAAAGTTCCGCTTTATGTAAGGAAATGCAGTCAATACATATATGATTTGTACATACCAGGATGTGCATTGTTACGTCCAAAATATGACGCCTTGAGATTTGGATCCAATTGCCACAAATTATCTGGAAATTCAGAGCCGAAAATAATTTGTATAGCGGATATTGAAAACTTTGACATTTCACTTAACGCAAAAAAAAAACTATGCAACAATACAGCAACTATTATGCTAATCAGCTTTGACTTTACAGTTGCATTGATTGTTATTAATGTTGCTTGAATCTTTGATATGAAAGGTACGTTCTATTTTCTTCAACGGATTGTTGTTTAAAATACGTTGCTGTAAATGCATGTATATGTGTAGCATGATATGTGGTGAAAGTATTTTTTTCGTGCATTATAAACTCCATTTTGCGCATTGAGTGCGAGACTACTATGACGTTGTCAACACTAGTCCTGAAATTATTTGAATTATTAATTGTTTGCTATGTGTCTTATCAAAAGTGCATCATATGCCAGCGATAACCCAGAAGATCTTTTTCGACCGCATTGACTTCAGGAACAGAACTCTAGTAATTTCTGCACCCGTTGTCAAGATGAACTGTTCGACCCCGATAGCCGCACGGCCCGCACTGCTGTTGCCATCAATTATTGAATTTTCTGTATTCTGTAATTATGTCTCCCTAAAAATACTGTGTGACCTGACATTTGTACAGGTTGATCTTGAAAGTTGATTAACCCCTTATATTTCCTCAGCTTAAACGTTTCCTCATTGATTGATTAGAGCTTTTAGAGAGTTCAAACAATACTCGAAAACAATATTGAATTGCTCATTGGCGTTTGGCACCTTTCGTACTCTGTAGCTTTCAGTGATCCGTGAAGTAAATCGGGTCCAACGAGGAAGAAACGTCCACAAGGAGAAACAATGTTTTTACTATATCACCGGTTTACTGCTAACGTGCACTTCAGACCTCTGTTTGTTGCGCTTTGTTGAAATTAGCGGCTCGCCATGAAGTCGGTGTAAATTACGACCGGTGTTCAAACACAAAAGTTGAGTATTTGTATGTACGTGAGCGTGTGGTCAGATCGGATCTGGACGCAGAACTATGTAACTGATTAACCCAGGAGTTTGCTCGAGACGTTGACCAGCCGGACTGGGGGGTGATACCGTTAGTCTTCTCTGGATCCAAACCATGCCCACAAGCTGTTGGTATGAATATAATTTGTTACGTGGGTATTACAGAAGCGAGCGTGACGGACGAGCGTGTTTCGGGACTATATTACAGACCATTCTAGTCAATGGATCAAGATAAAACTATCATGTAAAAAAAATCCAGGATTATGTTTTTTGCAGTGTTTATTGAGAGAGTTGTGCGTTAGGTCACTGAGGGATTAGCAAACAGATATGCAAACGTGGCCGGGTTATAACCAAGGTCATCAGGGTGGGGAGGGAATACCTTTAATCCCAGCCATCCTAAACCTAGCGACAATCACCACTTGCTCGTTGCAAGCAGGAGGTCTTCTTAGTTTATAAAAATTCTTAGGAAGCTAATAATCAGCACTCAAAACCTGTCACAGTTATATATTATCCGGCGATATCACATCAAAACTGTGCCCGTTACCTTCGTGGCACCACTAATGGTCTGACCTACATATGCGTACCTAGACCCAGAGTTCACGCACTCACGTCAAACATAACATTTGCATGTATTTTGGTGTTGCTATTTTATAACACATACACGCACGAAGCTCTATCGCTTCGTTCAGGGTTCAAGCAACTACATTAAAGACAAATGGGGGACCTCCGTGGCTCAGTTGGTTAGCGCGTTAGCGTAGCGGAATGACCCTGGAGCCCCTCACCAATGCGGTCGCTGTGAGTTCAAGTCCAGCTCATGCTGTTGGACTTATTGGAATATTGGAATACTCATGGCAGTAACAAACAAGTACTGCAGAATACCAATACGTAAAGTTTTTTCTATTGAACTTAATGTATTGACTTCCATGCTCAATCCCCAAAAAGGATTGCTTTGTTACCATTACTGTGTAAGGTGTATCACTAAATCATTACTGAATCGCGTTAGATAGCAATAATAATCATAAAATGCTCAGCGATGATAATAAGTCGTACAAATATTGGAGATGAAATGATTGAAAATGAGCAGTTAACTTTCGCATGAAACTAGTGTAACAGCCACGCAAGTGCTTCCACCTAGAAACTTAGTTTTGTCAAAACTGGATAGAATGCACATTTAGGCCGGAGTTCAAATTCTTTCGCCACGATATAGCTGAAATATTGCCAATGTGACGTTAAACCTTATGGTTGTCTAATTTAGTCGTGTTTGGTGATGAAAGAGCGTTGATAAAAATATTCAAACTTGAAATGTGCATATATGTTTTGACCAAGGCTGGACGAAAAATCAGTACCCATTGGCATCCTCTTTCGACAAACATGGACCTTGCTGTGTTTAAGTGCAACATAAATTAAGTGAATAAGATTGACCTTGACTTTGACCTCGATCATAATCAAGGATGATGTGAAGAGTAAAACAACTGTGGAAAACTGTTCCAACCTGTACCTACATGTACCCGGATGCAATCTACCCAGTCCCTATATCATTCTCCTGACAGCTTGTCTGGGTCTCTTAGTGACCATGTAATATACATGTAATCCAAACTATGCTGGATAAAATATGTATTTCATGTATCTCTGATTATTAACTTGTCAGTATTGTTGATAAATTGCTAATATATAAGGCTACAGCACAAAGAGAAATACTAGAGCAGCAACGTCAGTGGGATATGTGATAAATGGTCACACGTAACCAGGGGAAGACAACCTCTTGTCAATTTACCTTACTAATGGTTTATTCTAATTCTTCAGATAAAGACTTAAACAGAAGCACATTACACACCACCTAGAATTAAATAATAGCACTTCAAATTTACTGAGCTTTGACAAGACCCACAAATCAACAGTGTTTGCACTTATACTATTTATTAATCACTCATTCTTTGTACAGAGTAAATCTATTTGTTACCAGTACTGGTATTGAACTGTGGCTGTTCTGCATATAAAGTTCGTTAGGAAACAACAGCGAAGTGTTTGGTTAACCCAAGCTGACCAAAGACACACGTAAGAAAACATTTGATGCATGACTACCATTCACAAAAACATGTTGTTGTAAATTACAATTTTATAAATCTCCGGCCGTACGTGGGAAGGTCTGCCAGCAACCTGTTGATGGTTGTGGCTTTTCCCCGGGGTCTTCCTGGTTTAATCTCACCATAATGCTGGCCGCCGTCGTGCAAGTGAAATATTGGAATAATGGAAATCGTTAGGTGCTGAAAACACAGGCCTTTCTATTTGAACATAAATATTCAGAGTTCATGATATTTTCATATTCATATTTTTGAACGTGTTACGTGTATAGCCTTACCGCCACCCCCGTTCCGTATATACATACGTTTGTAGATATGATGTCTGTTTTAAACGGGACAAGGTGTTTGAGCATCAACGCATGTTTATTTTTTCTGCAAAAATTAGTGGGTCAAGGTTATTCCATCAAACGACTTCTTAAGTTTTACAAAGAGTATAATTCGCTTGTAAGTAAATATGGACAGACCGTCCAGAATCTCTGGCACTGTACTTCTTAAGTGTTCTAATTCCGCTTAGCCTGGGGTTAGGGAATTTATATTCATCGTGTTGAATTACACCGCCGCGTTGGATATATGAAGAGTGCAATCAAAGTGCAACTAAGATACATATTTTGTTATCGACAACTTTCTGGCATGGTGCACGATTTAATACTGATTTCGCTCAGTCGCATAGAGCATGCTTTACCACATTTCAACATCATTGAAAACTACCGACTGCTTCTCTTTGCATGATTCCGTCCTCTTTTCGTACTTTATTACTTTCTAAGTTCTTTGGTGGTTTGTGTTATACGTCGTATTGAGAACTGACCTTGCGATTGTTGACTTAGAACGTCTTTAATGGCTGACGGTTGATATACGTATGTCTGTTTCCACGCATTATTTAATAATGCATGTCATAAGCCATTAATATTAAACTGATGGTTTGTTTCCATTATTTCACTGGACAAACATAATATGGAACTAACGAAGACGATTCATTTTATTACGTAGCACATGCATTTAACATGCACATGCAATGCATATCATGATATCTATCGTGGACTCAAGCTGGTTGTCACTAGCACTGATGGAAGATTATCATAAATAACGCGACCGAAGGCATCGACATAGGCCTATGATGCATGTTAGCAGTTATGATACCATATTCGTACCGCCTCAGTCTTCGATGTGGGAGCGGGCCCTGGTCTAGTGGTTGTACAGGCGCTGGATTTCAAACAGGACACAGATGGTGCGGGGTCAATCCCGGCCTTGAACAAAGAATTTGTAGACAGTCTAACTTCCGTTTTAAACCACTTGTCTTCCACCAATATGGTATACATATTTGTGCGTCACAGGGGAGAAAATTCGCCAGTAACTTGACTGTGGTCAGTGGTTTACGCCGGGCACTCTGATTTCCTCTATCCATAAAACTGACCGCCATCGTACAAAAGAAAAAGTTTTGAGTTGGACGTTAAGCACAATTGAATAAATTAAAAAAATAAATAAATAAATAAATAAATAAATCGGCACATATTAACCAGTGTTTACTTCCTGATAAACTGGTTTAAATTTTTTATTTATTTGTATTGATTGGCGAAAATCTTGGTTTTCAGTAAAATGCACGTTTGCTATTCAGGCAGAAAAATTCATAGAATTCCTCTTACCTCTCTACCTTACCAAATAAAATACGAGATGTGGAAATGTTAAAAAGAAAACTTTTCGCAGATTGCCTAGACACATAATTAATTATCGTGACTGTGTTCACCAAATGAATATGGAAGTCATGCTTTTATGTGTTTTCTTCATAATATCAAATAAAAGAATCGCAAATGTAAAGATGGAAATATTTGACAATGTAAGTAAATGTTTATTTCAAAATATGTACTCAGCAAACATTAGAATCAGTGTGCAAACCAAAGAGCGCCGGGCAATATTATTTCGATCTGCACTTACATAGAGGTGTGGTATGTGGCATTCGTTTTTACAAGTTTCAAGTTCCAATGTTTGCTCATCTGAATTGTGTAATCTTTTATTTTTCTATTTTAGGAAATGGGGCTTTATACTCTGATTGTGTTAGGGTTGGCTTTTCTTCAAGGAGCTGAAGGTAAGATTGCAAAGGTCAAAATGCTATGCTAGGATGACAAATTCAATACAAGAAGTATAGACTGGACTCTAAAACAACACCATGAGTTGTGCGAAACCAAAACAGATATCATATATTGTATATATCACTTCAGTTATCTGTCTAATGAGATCATTACATACTACATAAAATGGGAATAGGTTCTGGTAGCAAGTCTTAATCAACCGATAATGAAACACATTGGTAGGTAGAATTTTCTGACCCTTTCCACTCTTTTCTTCTCTTTTTAACTGTGTCGCGTCTTTTGCCTCACAGAAAAGAGAAAAATATACAAAGTAAATAAAAACAACAGAAATTACAGCTGGTCATTGTTTGAGAACAGACACAACCCGATCAGAAACAGACAAATGCTAAGATACAGTTCAAAAGTAATGGCAGTGTTGGCTGAACGTGTCTCACCGGTTGAGCATTGTGGACTGCTTCAGTTCAGATTTCAAACACTTAACTGGCCATCCAGGGGCCCATTTTGCGAAGGGGGTGTAGCTTAATTCAAATGTAAAGTTCCTAAGGCGACATTTCTCTGAAGTATGCGTCTTCCTGACAGTTACGTCTCTCTAGCGAAATTCCAACCACACGGCACACAGTCTATGGATTCAGATCCAGTTAATCGATGTGGCTTTTATTGGGGAACTTCGTATACACTGGACAGTCGACAACGCTTGTGTGTGCGTTTGCGCAGGTCAGCGGTATGTGAAGACCATTCTTCTTCCTCCAATATTATGCGCATGCATTTGTCATACGAAAGAAGGTTCGTCAATGACGCGTGGGTGTGTGGTATAATCTGGGCACTCCCGGTTTCCTCCACAAATACAAAAGACCGCCTGAATTTCCTTTGCCCACAAACCTATCTGCCCTCGTACAAGTTAAATTATCTTGAGCACGGCCTAAAGGAATAGTAAATATTAAATAAAGACCATTGAAATATATATCTAAAATACGTCTGCCTTACAGGCTGAAAATTTAACTCTACTGTACTCAGTCCAAACAAGGTGTGCCTTATCGGCCATATTTCCAATTGGTACATGTATATGGTGAAGTGAGGGCATTTTTTACCCCAAAACTACATTTTGTAGACTATATTCATGAAGCAAGTATATCAGATAAACCTGTGTAACAGCTAATCTAATATTAAACATTTTATGGACCATACATTGGTACAATTTTATCGTTATAATTATAATATAATTTCATTTTAGCAAAATCAAAAACATCTCATATGTGACATCATTCGAATAAGGCTGAATTTAGTCTTGTGCTCTGTATGTATGAATAAAGCACCATATATCTATCACCATTTGTTAGAGATGCCTCTGACTTGAAGGCGCAGATACACGTATACAGCTTTATCTTATCATTTACGCAATTCTCTCCTATCTAAATATGTCCATTTTGTTGATCTTGCATTGTTCATATTTTTGCCTTCTTTTAAATTCCTTTTTAGCGGGAAAAAAGGTTTTCTGTTACTTCTCTAGCTCTTCGAATGCGCGGGGTGGTATCGGGAAGTTCTGGCCGGAAAATATCGACCCGTATCTATGTACTCATCTCATATTTGCCTTTGCTGACATCGCCGAGGGTGGCAAAGGCTTAGAGCCCAACAACTGGAACGACCTTGGCAAACATGGTACGTGAAATACTGTCTAGTACGGTGAACCTATTCTGTCCTGTGTCATCACAAGGAAAAATGAAAATGTGTTTTGTTGTGTCATGTTAATCAACCCAAGGCAACTTATATCCGTTTATATATACTGATTTCCGAAAATCTTAATTTGGCAAGAAAGATTTCAGAAAAAAACATTCCTCTCATAGCGAAGAGTTCATAGTTTTTTTAAATTTAATGCTGCAGCGAGGATTTCGTATTTGTGAGTCGATTTATGTGACCTTCCAATACGTGTGTCCAAAATCTGGGCTTCATGACAATAAAAATGCATTAAGTATAGGCTGTAGACTAACCCCTACAAACAACAAAAGCTACATGACATCGTATTCACGATGGCTTCAAAGTTTGTGTAGGATGAGGGTTTTCCAAAAATAAGAGAAATCTCGAACAGAATATTGATTCATCCAGTAACCCTCCAGACATACGTTACAGACACAGGAAAATCGGATTTTGTGAAAAAACAGCGTGGAACAAACGGTTTTATTCCCAATTTGATAGAACGTCCGGTTCGGGGGGCGGTAGATCCAGGGTCAATCCTGGGTCGAGTAACACTTAAGACCCTAACCGAGGAAGCTGTAACTTCAGCGTGAAGGGGGTAGCGCAACGACTGCTTGACCCGTGCCACTATAATGGTTCGGGCGGGGTGCCTTACTTGCCTTCGGTAATGCGTCTGCGTGAAGCAGCACTAGATAAAAGAGCGGTGGAAATCCGTCCTGAAACAAAGGGGGACCATTAAACGCACTATAAGGATTCCTTTCGTAGTCATATGACTTAAAAAAAGAACGAAGTTAAACCCGAAGCACACACTCACTCCCATTTTGAATTCCGCTATATTTATTTCCGTATAGGTAGTTTAGATAGGAGTTTTCGCGTTGGCCAATGCACCTTTATATGCAAGACTATAGACGATGTACATGACGCCTCCGTATAGAGCTTTATTAAGACAAAATACATTCATTGTGATGTAATGTAATGAAATTCATGGGAATGTCTGTATGCGCTCGTAAAGCTTGCTGTGAGTTGCTCACGCAGCAATCATCTACGTATGTACTTTATACTTACCTGGCACCAAACGTATAGGCGATTCTGCTATCCAGCGTGGCAAAAGAAATTAAAATAAAATATGGATTATGAAACGATTTTGAAATATTAAGACGCTTTAGAATATTGATTAAGCAAACTGAATTAATGTTTGATTCGAGATGGGAGAATTTTAGTTGACTTTTCTCTGATATCTCAATCAATGTTACATGCACTCTCTATAGACATATTTTTCATTATCGAGTGAGTGTGCTTTGAATATAATGCAGAGCTCTTTTCTACGTTTAAGTATTCACAACAAGTATTCCTTAACTCACGTCCAATATTATTATACAATGACATGTGGACATACTAATTTAAGTTGGTGAGAGGACCGAAGTGCTTGCCTTCAATTCCAAAGCAACACGAGGTGAAGGTTCGAACCTTGCTTTAGCAGATTTTCTTGCTCTCACTGTGCGGGGCCTTGGTGACAAAAAGCGGACGGTTACAGTCTTGTGGTCGTTTATACAATATATACCAATTTTCTTTCAAAAATATGCTGCACAAACTGTGCACTGTGGAAAGTCCGTCAGTAAGTTGTTTACTCCGGGCCTGCAATGAGCCCTACCCATTTAACTGACCACCATGATATGAGTGGAAAAAATATTCAAACAACAATCGAGCGAATAAATACATAAATAATTTGAGTTGAACAGTTTATCCACCAACAGATACAAGCATTCATGCTGGTAAGTTTGCATGTAAGGCCTCGTACATCACATTTGATATTTAACAACATACCGGAAAATTTCGTTTCTGACATATTTTTGATGCATTCCACTCTTTCAAGTATTGTGTACAGATACAATTTATCACAAGGTTTTTGCGTTCTAAAGTATTAATAGACACATGGCGTAAACTACCGCTGTAACCTCAAAAGAGAAACATTCTTGTTTATACACAATCGAGTGTGAATGATTTGTTCTGGACTGGATCACTTTGCAGATCACCCTTTTTTCTGGCCTATTGACTCTGGAATTCTTTGCATTTTGCACCCTATTGACGTATTGCAATCACTCAAACATAATTACTCAAATTACGTAATTTATTTTTATCCATCATTGTTTGGCCTCAGAAAACACTTGTGTCAACACACGTGGACTGCTCTTTAATCCAAAAGGTTGCCTCGACGGCTCTCAGAAGACCGGTCCTGCATTGGAAAACATTATCTGTCTATCGATGGACCTTGAAAGTTTTGTAGGTTATCGAACGCAGGTGGAATAAATTCGAACGTTAACGGGTCATGCCATGCATATATATCACGGGAAGTTCTTATGTGTTGTATGTGCTATGATTACGTCATAGCCCCTTTCTCTTGTACACGACGCCTTGTCAAGAGAGAAACTTTCTACACACATTTTGGGAACTCCTTCCAGTTAATCATTTACTTGGTTGTTTGCCGTGGACCTTGTGGAATCAGGGTTAGGGGCGTTCTTCAAATTTCCTTCTTGACATTTTTTACTTATATCATATCACACCGGAAAATTCTGGCGAGGAAGATTAGTAACACATGTGCAAACAATAACCTCGCCGGCCACTCCCGTTAAGTAACCGGCTTCCACATTTCGGAAAGGTAATAACATTGAGCATTCTCAGGCACCCAAAAACTCAGGTCTAGAAACATCACCCTGTATTATGACTTGAACCTTAGTTGTTAATTAGAATTCAGGTACATATGGCGTCTGTTCCGAGTTTGTCCGATTACACATCTTTCGTGGGAAAAGTCATACACTTATCAAAAGTCGTGGTTTTAATCCACAAATGATAAAAGGCTGAGGTAAAACCTGTGTACAGCTCGTTCGTTTACCCTTCTGCGATTGATAAAGTCATACTATATTGTTAATCAGAATCGTTGTTTAAATGCACAAATGACTGACGTCTCACCGTTTAATAGGTAGCTTGAAAGTATGGGTAGGTCTATTTCTTTAGATCTAGTTACCGATAAGTCAAATTAGAGGTGATAGCTACTAGATCTGACTTCAGTGACAACAGTTCAGATGTCTGCTGGAGTAGGCCTACTGGATTATGATACTAACGCCTCAACGACACTTTTTTTGTGTACAGAAGGGGAGAGTGCAACGACTGGTTGCACAAATGGCTCGGGCGGGGCGCCTTACTTGCCTTCGGTAAGTCGTCTCAGTGAAGCAGCACTAGATAAAAGAGCGGTGGAAATCCGTCCTGCGACAAGGAGGCACATTACACGTACATGCACCCTAAGGATTCCTTCGTCGTCATATGACTGAAAAATTGTTGAATACGACGTTAAACCTCAAGCACTCATTCACTCACTCACTCTTTTGTGTACACACATCTAGTACTTAGACCGGCCCGGATAGCACAGTCGGTAGAGTGTCCGCTTCGGGACCGGTAGATCCAGGATCAATCCTTGATCGAGTCACACCTAAGACTTTATAAGAGGAAGTTGTAACTTCCTCGCTTGGCGTTCAGCATGAAGAGGATAGTGCAACAACTGGTTGACCCGTATCTGTATAATGGCTCGGGCGGGGCGGCTTGCTTGCCTTCGGTAAGTCGTCTCAGTGAGGCAGCACTAAATAAAAGAGCGGTGGAAATCCGTCCTGCAACAAGGAGGCACATTACACGTACATGCACCCTAATGATTCCCTCGTCGTCATATGACTGAAAAATTGTTGAGAACGACGTTAAACCCCAAGCACTCACTCACTCACTCTAGTACTTGGACGCAAATATAGCGTCGAATGCTCCGCAGAATCGCTTTGTCATCATTACACGTCCCAAATTATTATTATTATTATTAACTTCTTATATTGTTATTAACTTTCCATTGTCGGTGTGTTTTGTTGCTGTTCACGAATGCTGTACTAGCTCATGTTTACCAATACTGCTTTTGTTTCCAGGTCTGTACATGCGCACTCACAAGCTGAAGGAAATAAATCCCAAGTTGAAGTTGATCCTGGCGGTGGGTGGCTGGAGGATCGGTTCTCTCCCCTTCCTGCCTGTAATAGCGACGTTGGAATCAATGCGGCTGTTTGCAGCGAGGGTAGTCCACTACTTGCGGCAGTAGGTATTCGTTTCTCTCCAACACATTTGACACTATGCACTTAAGAGAGTCCAACTGTTTTCTCACTGGTATTATTATGTCCACGCGACCTTTGTTGTAAAGAAAAAAAAAATGCATTGTAAATCAACAAGAGGCTGTATTTCACCGGTTAAGGGTTTGCCAGCTATCACACTGTTCGAGTCGTCGTTGCTCTGGTTTTACTCTCAATGCTGAATACGTCTTTATGTATTTCACCGGTTAAGGGTGACCATTAGCCAGCTATCACACTGTTCGAGTCGTCGCTGCTCTGGTTTTACTCTCAATGCTGAATACGTCTTTATGTATTTCACCGGTTAAGGGTGACCATTAGCCAGCTATCACACTGTTCGAGTCGTCGCTGCTCTGGTTTTACTCTAAATGCTGAATACGTCTTTATGTATTTCACCCGTTAAGGGTGACCATTTGCCAGCTATCACACTGTTCGAGTCGTCGTTGCTCTGGATTTACTCTCTATGCTGAATACGTCTTTATGTATTTCACCGGTTAAGGGTGACCATTTGCCAGCTATCACACTGTTCGAGTCGTCGTTGCTCTGGTTTTACTCTCAATGCTGAATACGTCTTCATTTACATTACAAACATATTCAGATATTCCTTTCACATTGTTAAGACATTTCCGTGTTTTCCTACTCTTTTATGTTATTGAACTGAATTATTAAGATGGGCCCTTCGTTCTGTTTCAACTGACTTGGTATGTGTTACTGTCTTGACGATAACTCAAGAATTACTCGACCTCTAACATGTGAATGTCCACCGGAAAGCCTTGTCCATGGTGATAAATTTTACTGGACGGGTGCTTAAAGCCTTTTTCCATTATATATTGGTAACCCGCGATAGCATAACGGCTTTTGTGACCTTAAGGAGGTTTACGCTAGCTTTCCAAAGGGTTAGCTACTGAGCTACCTGACGTTACATCATCGATTTCATCCCTAACACTGGATGTTCCTACGTTTACTGCTCTAGTATCCACTCGTTGTCTATCGGGCCAACAGTTCCGCTTCTAACTCGGACTAAGATAGCTCAGTAAACAATCAGTTTCGAACAAATATGTGAAGAGATGTAACGCGTACTGTCTCTCCGAGTTTGTCTTATTCCAAATATGTTTAGCTGTGAGATTCTTTAAATAAACGGAACTGGTAGGCATCCGAAGACGGATCGTGTCTAAATCCGGGTGCGAAACGTGACTAGGTTTGTTTGTCGCATCTTATCAGAGTTTAGGAAATAGACGTTAGAACAATGATCCTTTGAAGTATAGGTCACACCTTGATGTAAGCCATAATTACCACAAATTCCACAAGAGAAAATGATTGAAACCAGGATTGTATACGCTATATCAGTGTTTGAACCAGTTATTGTAATTTATTATTATTGCACACGGCTGTGTTTGCAGTTATGGATTTGATGGCATGGACATGGACTGGGAATTCCCCGGGATCAGAGGTAGCCAAGCGGAGGATAAGTACAAATTTACAGAACTAATGAAGGTATAGTATAGAATTCCTCGGCGATTTATCTCTAAAGAATATGTGTAAACTTGTCCAATTATTGTATTACATGTATTTTAAGTCAATTTTGAAAAAAATTTATGTTGTTGTTGTTGTAGATTTATTATATAATATTCGATACGGCCTTACAGCAATGCTTACATTAGGAAATATTCTTTAAATAATTGTTTTTTAAAAAGGACACCATAAATAGATCAGGCTTGGTATATACCTTTCCAACCCGAATATTTTAACACCTCTTGAAACAGAGTTCGTGTGAAGGTCTGCAGCAGTCTGTGGATGGTCGTGGATTTCCGCCGGGCTCAGGTTTCCTACCACCACAATGATGGCCGTTGTCGTATAAGTGAAATATTCTTGAGTACGGCGTTAAGATACTGTTAAAATAGACTTAGGTATCAATTCAAGAATTTTGTTATAACTAACATATTCATATCCTCTTTCATTTAATTGAAGTAAGTTAAACAGTCATAAATAGACAGCTTGGGAAGTGTATTAAATACCGTGTATATTATAAGTGATTGTTTTTCACCTTTATCATACTGACTTTTTCATAGATGTGTACCTTTTTCAGAAACAGAATCTTTCTGTTTTTATAGGTAAAATGTCTTGGTCTTATTAAGCAAATAAACTATGCTGTAAAAGATACTTCTTAAATCTCTGGAAAATATTGACTGTATTTATGAGCATTCTATAAAATGTATGTCTAACGGCCGGAAGTGGAATATCACACACGTGAATGAGCATGCGTCAAAAGAAGCCGTGGATTATTATTATTATTTTATAGATGAAAGCTGACACGTGTGTCTTTACTTAATGTACTGGCGGGAATCTGTTTTATAAAAATAAAGAACAAACATGCATCAGATCTACAGCTTTGCAAGTATCAACTACATTTACCCATATTTAGCATTCTGTTTACCATGGAACCACCAACTCTGCCAAGAATTTCGCACACCCTAAGCCTTAATTGGCATAAACTACAATTTTAAACATACAAATGATATTTTCTAATCTGTTGAACATACCACGTTTTGTGTGGAACTAAATTATCTGAAATCATATTATTCCATTTAATGGTAGCGCTTTTTAAACCTACGGTATATAGATATTAAAAACTATAATATTGCTTTTTTTTTGCTTTCAATGGTATATAAAGAGATACAAAACTTTCATATCGGGTAAATGTAATACTCAACGAGATATTCTACAAAGGAAAATTTTAGAATATTATAGAAAAATATAAAGAAGAATATAGAAAACAATATACTATGAAAAGGTAACTCCTGGAAGTTAGAGAATATATATTTTGGCAGTTGAAGTTGACGAGTTTACCACACAAATGATAAGAAATATCAATGCGCTCATGCATCCTACAGCTGACTGAGCCATAGATTCGAAGGAATTGGGTTTAGGATGACTCGTAAAGACTGGAGTAAGGGAGATAACTATTTCTTGACCGCTTTCAAGCGCGACCCAATACTTTTCCACACTTATTCTCCTCCAGCTTTCAAAGAAGGTTAGAGTTCCTTAAAACAAAGCGATGTCATAACTGGGAAACAAAGTTGTACACTTTCAGATTATCCAAATAGTATGAGAGCAAAAGTATTCTTTGGGAATAAGTAAGATTTTAAATTTAAATATGAATCATAGCTGCAGTGATGACTTATGTGAGCTAGGACGATGGCATGGTCCGAAGTTGGAATAAGCAATCCGTACCGTCACTTGGAGCACGGCATAATAAGGGGGACATACATGAATGTAAAGAAGCCGGAGGCGGGCGATCCAGTGGAATTGTAATATTCAGAGAAATTGTGCCAGTATATTACAGTTTCATCCACTTTTCATATGAAATATCATATGTTTAATTGCATGATTATATATGTGAGCAGACAATACAACGAGCATTTGAAGTGGATGCCCTCAGGCGGCGAGCTCCCAAACTGTTGCTGACCATGGCGGCGGCGGCCAGCAAGTACTACGCAGAGATAGCGTATGAGCAGGACAAGCTGTGGCTGTGAGTTATATAACATAAATACATTCTCATAGTCAGAGCGCTTTAAATCGGCCACAGTTATGAGGTGAAACGTTATTCATAACAAAGTGAACCAGATACCTATACTTTTTTTTCAAAGACGGTAAGATTAGATACTTACAGATATTTACCTGTTTCTTTGTGTTTGTCTTCATGTGAGTGTTATTTCTTTTCCCACTGGAAGTATGTTGATTACATCTCTGTGCTGACTTACTGTCATGTCGTTAATGAGCAGGGGAGTAAATTTAGAGCTGGGTGCTATTTGATCACATTTGCATGTCTTCATTACGCTGTTTTGTAAAAAAAAAAGTAGGTATACTTTTATTTCAGCGCATGTTCCGCACTTTACCTTCGTACAGAGCGGAACATGCTTTGTAAGGAATGTGGAAAGTATGTTGATTTCGTGTACGGTGTTCACATGAAATTCCAGACTGCAAATTCTTGTCATACATAGCCCAGCATAATAATGGGAACCTTTCCCGCCTGAATAAATTTGATCCCAAGCTATCTATTCCTATCATTCCTGTATTTGTGATATTCAAAGTTTACACGAAAACTGTGATCAGTTCAGCTTGTTCCGGAGTGGATAATGCGCGGGAATTACATGTACATTAGCCGTTTTGCTAATTACAAGTCTGCATTATTATTTTTCTTCACGTTGAAGGTATGTTGACTACGTGTTGTTGATGACGTACAATTACCATGGAGCTAACTGGGAGAATGTGACCGGTCATCACAGTGCTCTGCTCCCTCACAGGCTTGACAAAGATGCGGATCGACAACATAACTTCGTATGTTAAACTCCAGTACACATGCGCACAAACTGATTAAGTCACTAGAGACTTTTTTTGATGAAAATAGAGCCGAAATGTGACATTTGGCCCAATTTTCTAAATCATATTTTCGTCAAACTGTGCTTTATATAAAGTCCTAGGATGTAAACCTACTGAAATTATGACAGATTAATACCGGTCGTAAGTCATGCTATTTAAAGGTACAGATCGAACCTATACGTTACTGCTTACCTACGAATAAGAACACAGGGATTAAACCCTTATTCAACAGTATGCGTTGATGGCAGAAGGCTTATTCCGTTTTCTCTGCTGTAATTTCTTTTACAAATTATGGTTTCAAACCATTTGTTTGGTATATTCACTATCCTGATCCTATGTAGAAATCGAAATCATACACAATTGTACTATGGTTCTTAAGTGTTTTTTTTTTCATTACAAATTTTCAACGTTTTTTCCTAATCACGTGAATTACTTTGCTCAGTTGTGTGCGACGCTTTATGCAATTCAATGACTGTGAGTTCAAGATTTTGTACCGACCCGATAGCACAGTACTGGCCCCGATAGCACAAAGTGGTAGAACCAGGGTCAATCCTGGGTCGAGTCACACCTAAGACCTTAAAAGAGGAAGTTGTAACTTCCTCGCTTGGCATTCAGCATGAAGGGGATAGTGCAACCCATATCAGTATAATGGCTCGGGCGGGGCGAATTACTTTCCTTCGGCAAGGCGTCTCAGTAACGCAGCACTAGCTAAAAGTTGGGTGGAAATCCGTCTTGCAACATGAAGGCAAATTACATGCTCTGTAAGGATTCCTTCGACGTCATATGACTGAAAAATTGTTAAAGTACGACGTTAAACCCCAAGCACTCACTCACTCACTCAAGCTTTTGCTACCCCCCCCCCCCCTCCCCAGTTGTACGCGACAAAGTCTGCCAGCCCACTGGATGGTCGTGGGCTCTGTCCGGTTTCTTCCCACCATAATGTTGTACATGTAAAATATTCTTGAGCACGGCATAAAACGCTAATAAAATTAATTTATTTGATTAGATTGTACGCCGTACTCAAGAATATTTCACTTATACGACGGCGGCCAGTATTGTGGTGGATGGGAACCTGGCAGAGCCCGGGGAAAACCCACAACCATCCGCAGGTTGTTGCAGGACCTTGCCACTTACGACCGGAGAGGAAGCCAGTATGAGCTGGACATGAATTCACAACAACCACATTGGTGAGAGTCTTCTGGGTCACTACGCTGCGCTAGCGCGCTAACCGACTGAGCCACAGAGGTCCCTCACCAATCAAATAAATACAGTAATAAGATTTCAGGATATTATTGGACGTCTTTAGTTGCCATACCTGGATTGAATACTGGTACATATAAACGTGTTCTTTAGGTATGGTCAGTAGAGTACTGGCTCAGAAGTGGCATTCCCCCGGAGAAGTTGTGCGTTGGGCTGGCCACCTACGGCATATCTTTCAAGTTGGCAGATCCCAAACATCACGGAGTCCGGGCCCCTGTGCTCGGTCCCGGATCACCAGGCCCACACACAAATGAATCTGGGATACTGGCATATTATGAGGTCAGTAACATTCAATGTTCATCGCGGTCTGAAAGGAATTCCGACATGCTACAACTGATTTCCGATCAATTAAAAAGCCCTATACTTATGTTAATAATGTAGATTCAGCATGGAATGGTTACAGTTTGGAACGGAATTGTGTAGATATTGTGTTTTTCTTTATTTAATCTCACATCAAAATTAGAATTATATTGAAATCATATATAACATAGTCCAGAAACAAAGGAAGTGTAAAAATGGAATTTTCTCTTTGTTCACTCTTGTTGAAAAATTTGTAACTTATACTAAGGCGGTCAGTTTACAATTGAATATTTTCTTCAACTATATACTAATATACTCGTTGCAACACCGCTTTGTCAATATTTCCTGGCAGCGGTTAAAGATGTTGAGGAACAGAGATTTCGACAGGCATATCCGGATATCTATGATACTCGTTTAAACAGATCATTAACATTTTTCTAGATTTGTGACGCCCTGGAAAACAGAGGATGGCAGTTGGAGTGGATTGATGACCAGTATGTTCCTTACGCTCACGGCCAAGGAGATTGGGTGGGGTTTGAGAATCAAGACAGCTTAATCATAAAGGTATGCCCCCATAGCCGTTTTAACAAATCTCCAAGGTCAAAAAGTTGCATGAAGATCGGCGTATGGTTAATTAATGCCGCGGCCAAAACCAGTTGATACTGAGTTCAAATCTGAAACCCGATCGGTGAAAATCTTGAGGAATTACCGCATATGGAAATAGTTTCTTCTGGCACATGCATTTCATAAACAGTAATTAAATGCATGGGTGAAAATAGCTTGTGACATCTGGATTTTTATCCAGCTTTCTTTATAATATTCATTCACATCCATTTTGGAATAACGAACAAGTTTATCCAGAAAGGCAATACTGTTTCCAGTCTCATTTTATGGTTTACGAGTAAAGTTTTCGTATAAAACTTCAACTGGAGGCCACAGGCGCCTGGCCAGTGACAGTGAATTCTTCATACACGCATGCGTGAAATGTGCACAAAAATTCTGCTAAACAAATAAAGAGCAAGTATCAAGCTATTAAGTGGCATTTCTTTTCGGAACAACAGATGAATGATGTTTTGAAGAGGGGATTGGGTGGCGTCTTGGTCTGGTCAATTGAGATGGATGACTTTACCGGTCATTGTAACGAAGGCAGATTTCCACTTTTAAGAGCAATCAACAACGTCCTGAAACCTAGTTATGATTCAGACGATCTCCTTGACGACGGACTTAACACGCCGAGAGGCTCTCCGCCAAGGGGTAAGGGTGGTCTGGGGAACATCAAAAAAAGCGAGGACATCGTCCAAGATCGGCCTAAAAGCACGGAGGTGAAAGGTTCAAACAAAGTTGGTGGTCGACCGAAGGGGTCATCGCAGCAGCTGGAAAGCGGTGGTCTCTCTGTTGGTCGCAAACAGAAACAGGGACCAACGTCCAGCGAAGGAGGTCTCAGTAGTCAAAACGAAATGAGAAGGTTTTGGGGCAATGACACGGATAGGAATGGATCAAACCCAGTGACCACAGAATATCCTCCCACGGCGGTCAGCGAGACTCCGATTTTCTGGAACCCTTGGATTACGCAATATCCTCCTTCATGGAACCGCCAAAACTCACAAGAAAAGACTAAAAATAATCGACAAGATACAAATTTATCCTCAGAAAATGGCGATTTCAAACAGATTCGGTCAAACTTTTCGGAGTGGGGCGAAAATCAGACATTTCCTAGTTTTAACAGTTCGAACATTCAGGATTTACGGAACATGTCACGTGGGCCGCCAGGCGAGATTCACTTCGAAACAACGACAACGTTCGATAACGTTGGGTGGCCGGAGACTAACACATCTGAGGAAGATGATGATCCTCAAAACGAAACAATCCCGGAAAAGGAAAATAAAATCGAAGGCAAGAAAGAATCCGCAAGGATACAGGAAAGACACAACCATCAACACAATGATTCCAACAACAACATTGATAACGTTTTTAACAGCACAACCACAATAGAAATAAAGCTAAATGACACGTCTCAGATTGATAATCTTCAAAACATTACATCAAAATCGGACGATAAGCATAATATGGACAAAAATGTCGATTCAATAATCGAAGATTCTATCTTATCGAATCAGAGCGAATCATCGACACCCTCAACAAAGACCAGACCGCAAGAGGTCCAGCAACCCGGCGAAACCCCAGAGTTCAGCGAGGACCTTGAGAAAAGCGAAAGTGAATCCAATGGTGATGTCAGCGACTATTCCTGGTATGATTACTGGGATTCTGAACATGAGGATTCAGACTGGAGTGAAAGTGACTACGATAGCGAATACGATTACTCTCATGAAGGCGACTGGTACGACTACAGCTCTGAGTATTACGACTCAGACTACGGCTCTGAGGACTATTACTACAGCGAACCCGGGGAATTTCAAGAAGAGCCGTCGACATCCACAGAGAGTCACGACGTGGACCATCACGGTGAGTTATTTTCGTTTAGTATCGGTATAGTTATTTTGATATTTTAACCTATGTGTCAAAACAGACATTCGTATTGCAGCTGTCAACCAATAAGGACGTTCCTTAAAATAATGGCATGGCCAATTCCCAGAACGACGTATAACACAAACCACCAAAGAATTAAGAAAGTGTATAAAGTGTGAAAATAGGACGGAATCATGCTAAGAGAAGCAGTAACAGTAATTTCAATAATGTTGCAAGGTATGTTCTGACCGACTGAGTGAAATCAGCATTCAAATCGAGTACCATGCTAGAATATCAGTTGTCGATAACAAAATATGCATCTCAGTTGTGTTTTGATTGCAACTGTTCAAATATCGAACGTGGCAGTTTGATTCGGCACCATGAATATAGCGCCCCTAGCCCCAGGTTAAGCCGATTTAGAGCCAAACTGTGCCTTTTGCCACTTTTCGCAGAGTGTCATGATGTGGACCATCACGACAAGGGCCATTTTCTGGTATCGGTACAGTTCATTATTTTGGTAATTAAGCGTTTTTGCATTATCTTTAATTTAAAAGATAATTACCAATTGCATGTGTGGAAAATAAACTTAATATGGACTTGAAAAGTTGTATTAACCTTCAAGAAACCTATATAAATCAACAGTATAGGTCATCATCATTCGGGGCTCCCAAAAGCAGAATATTCATGCTAACACTTACATCGCTTTGTACAACAGGACACTCCATATGTGTGTAATAGCTATTTCCATCTAGCAAATTCCGACTGATATTGAAATCGTTTCGCAAGTTCAACAAATGATCTGTGTAGTTCAGAACCGACCTTATTATCTTATAGTTGAGGGTGATTGTCGGTTCATTTGACCAAAAGTGTTACTCTCCTCACAGCCGATTGAGCCTTGACCCGTGACGTCGCGAGTTCGAACCCAGTCCAACTGATTTCGCTGAGGCTTTAGTCATGTTGGCCGTGGGGTATCTTGGGAATGGAAGTCGTTTCCCTGAGCTTCGTTCTCTTCTATCCTCTCAAAAATCCTGACAGCCGTCGTATAAGTGAAATATTCCAGTGTGAAACGTTGAACCAAAATCAACACACCGTGTTTCGTCCAGTCATAACTGGACCTCAGCCGTGTAAGTGAAACATTGTGCGCGTTAAACTACGGATAAATGAATAAACAAACGAAAATCTAACAAATAAATAATCGTCCCTGTATATACAAGAAATTACTTTCTGATAACAGTGTAGATAAATGAAGGTTTTTGGTTTATGTTTCACAGAAAACATATACGATTTTGACTGCAACGAGCATGGACTGGGTATCTACAAGGACCCCACGTCTTGTATTCACTTCATCATGTGTGTGCCCATGACAATATGGCACCTTGGACCCCTCAAGATGGACTGTCCCTCGGGTACGAGATTTGACGATAATCTCAAAGTGTGTAACTATGAGTACATGATACCGTGTGATGATTAACTCAGGAGAAAACCCTGTCTCCAGAGAATGTGGTAATAATATAGGTGTTCGTGTTTATAAATTATTGATTGTTATATGTGTATCTGTTATGGTTGGGATTATCGTTTTGTATATGGCGTAAATATCTCGTTCTTTCTCGCTCTCTCTTTCACTCACTCTTTCTCCCTCTCACGAACACTGTTGCGGAAAACATGCCGTGACGTCGTTGTTGATCTTGTGATAATAAAGTAAATCTAAGTTTTCAGATCATCAGTGCGATCGTTATTCATGTAAGAGACCTCGCTGACCGAGATACATAGGTGCTGACTAACTGCAAGTATCATACCCTTAATTGCACAATGAAGCAGTGTGATCGAATTCATCTTTCGCTGCTTCGGTCATGGCTATAAGTCAGTAGGCTTGTCAGGTACTTAGCAAATGGCGGTGGTTTCGTCTACCTACAAAACTGAGCGCCGTCATATAAATAAAAAAGTCTTGTGCTTGGGTTCAAAGTCGTACTTAACGATTTTCTCAGTCAGATGCCACTAATGAAGTACCCTGCTGAAGACACAAGACATGACACCCCACTCAGTTACATTACACTTACACCGGGCCTACCAGTCACGTTTCCCCGGTCTATAACCTCTCAGTGCTGAGCGCCAAGCGAGGTAGCAACATGTAACATTTTTAGATGTTTGATCCCAAGCCATTCATCTTCTCTTACATTCCCTTTAGTTGAAAGGACGCTTTAAAAACCTGAAAAAGATAGGCCTTTCAAAGTTTATTTTCCCGACATCTGTGTACTTTGTGTTCTGGCGTGTGAAAAACAAACAAAAATTGCAACAGGAATTAAACGTATATAGAGATTTTAGCCTGTCAAACACATTGGCGTCAACTTTTGTGTTGACAATTGCTTGAGCAAAGCTTGTATACTTTTATGTCGACAATTAATGGGGGCCTCAGTGGCCCAGTGGTTCGCGTGTTAGTGTAGCACAGTGACGAGTCTCTCACCAATGGGGTCGCTGTGAGTTCAAATCCAGCTCATGCTAGCTTCACATTCGTGGGAATGTCTGTCAGCAACCTGCGGACGGTCGTGGGTTTCCCCCCGGGTTCTGCTCGGTTTCTCTGCCCGTTCTATAAGTGAAATATTCTTGAGTACGGCGTAAAACACCAATCAAATAAATAAATAAATAAATATAGGAAGGTCTGTCAACAACTTGCGGATGATCATAGGTTTCCCACGGGCTGTTTCCTCCCACCATAATGCTGGTCAGCTTCGTGTAGTTGAAATATTCTGGAGTACAGCGTAATTCAAATAAATAAACTGACACAATATTTACACAACACCTATACTGAATTGATGGTGGTCAGTTTTAGGCGTGGAGGCAACCCGATTGCCCGTGGTAAACCACCGACCCTTGGCAAACTGCTGACAAACCTTCGCAACTCTGACGTACAGATATGCACAGTGCGCTATAGCTCGTGGCAGGCTAGTTATTGTAAACATGCCGGGCGTAACGAACAGTCAGAGCGGTGGAATGTTACAATTTTCTGCATCAAGCATTGTAAAGTTCTTCGTGCAGGAATTAAAATATGATTCACTTCAACGATGTACTATAATACTTACTGCGAGGGCTGGGCTTTATGGGAAACTTATGTTGGTGCATCAGCTAAATACGTGGTCAAGACAGAGTTAAGACAACGGTCATTTAATTAATGGTAGACCTCTTTTCACTCGGATTTTCATAGAATCACTAAAATCGCATACAATCCACACAGACATGTAAAACAAAGTGTTACTAGCGCTTGGTAGTGGCGTCTTTTCGGATGTAACACTGACACACGAAATGAAAATTGGGTAGGGTTTATGGGATACCATTTCTACCTTGTATTATATGTACATGTAATAATATAAATACCACCGTGCGGATTAAGACCACGGGGCACCTTTTCTCATATAAAAAGTGACTCCGGAGAATGCAACCTGAACCTACCATTTTTGTCTTGCAGTGAATAAGCACCACGGCACCAATTTGCCCTTAAAATACCATTGCAAAAGCAGGAATGAACAACTGGCTACTCAGCTAAGTGCATAGAATAAATATAATTACTACCTCACCTATTTGGCCTCAAAATGTCATTGCAAAGACAGGAATAAACAAATAGAATACACAGCTTAGTGCAGTGAATAAGTACACTAGTATACTATATTGTACCAGATGACTCTCAAATTGCCATCGCAAAGTACGAATGAACAACAGATTACACCGCTTATACAGACTCGAGTAACTTTATACGCGAAAGGTTCTCCATTCTATATAAAACATGATCTTGACAAACAAAAATACTTATCAAGCAGTTTGAACAGGATTCCCACGCTCTTCCATCGGTTGTACTGTAAATACACTGTTGTTATCATTCTGTCTTCGTTTGGACAAACATTTACAACATTTGCACCAATTAGCCACCAATGTTCTGTTGATTAATCCGTAAATCAAAGGATTAATCCCCGCGTTGGCATAAGCAAGGCAAGTAGCAGCAAACAAATATTGCGAGTGCATTGTCATTGTGTGGGAAGTTCCATCATGCTCGATGCCGAGCAGACAAACAAATACTGGCGTCCACATCGCCAAGAACAGTCCTACCAGCAGCAACATCATCCTCACAACACGGAAGTCACGTTCGTCCCTCCTGCGCATGCTTGCTATGTTGTGATTCGTCACTACCGTCAGTCTACTCACCCCGAGAATCTCGCTGGATCTCACGACATTTCTCGATCGCCAAAATTTCCTGAAAATCCGAAGGTAATTAACCACTATGAGAAATAAGGGGATAACAAATCCCACAGCAAACAGAACCGAGGAAAACAGAAGAGGTAAATCCACAGGTCCGAGTGGCCAGACTAGCGTACAGATGTACACGTCTGAACCTCTGATCTTGAAATGGCGCGTGTCAAAATAGACTGCTAAGGGCAAAAACGAGATACAAGACATAAGCCAGGTAGTCACAAAGAAAATTTTGATCGCCCGTGGGCCAGAAAATCGAGGATGATGCCTCACAATGCGGAAATACCTCTCCACGCTGATAATGGTCATGGTCCAAATAGAGACGACTGCGCACGCACACTGGAGGTACATCACAATGTGACACAGAAACTTGCCGAGAAGCCAGGACTCGGTGATCCGTGTGGCGGCGATCAGCGGCGCTGTCAGAACAAACAGGTTGTCAGACAACGCTAAGTTCAAGATGAAGCAATTCGTAGATCTGGTAAAACGACACTTTCGGATAATTTTGGCAATAATGGTCGTGTTGCCCAGAAAAGCTATCAGCCACAAAATGCCAATCATTGTGGCCTCCACTGCGGGCGTCACCTGATCGGTTCGGCTGAACTCGGAAAAAAACGTAAAGTATATGCGCTGCTGGTGCCCATTTTCTTCTCCAACAAAATAGGAGCTGTTCAGTAATTCTTGCTTCTTGCGCATTTTTCCTGAAATTGTTAAAAAATATTCTCCAAACACGTTCAGTTGTTCGTCTCTCGGAATATCTCTTCGAAGACAACAGTGGAATCGTTGTCGTCAATACGGTTTGGGTTTTGCACTGGTGGTCCTCAGCAGCCATGCGGCATTAGATACCGGCCGTCAATAAGCATGACTGGATAGTTCACTTCTTGGTTAATGGAAAAGCCAAGGGACGAAAAACTGGTAAAGGCGATGACAAAAATGTTGCAAGAAGGCACTCGCTCACAAATTCAAAAACAACCTTATACTGCAGGCCCCAGCGGAATGTCACTTCATTTTTCTGATACTCACAAGATACAAATAAGTTCCATCTGGATTCAAAGTTTAGACAGATATTGCATCTTGCCTAGGTATAGTGTTCATATAAAACAGAAAGTTTCAAATGATGATTTTTGCTGAATGCACACTTTCAGTAGTCCAAACGGATTATGTTCACTGGTGTAGGCCTATTGAAGTAAATTCTCTGTCCACTGTACTTTTTCCTACTGCTGTGAAATACATCGGTAGTAATCCATGTCACTCAGCATCCGAATTAGTCTAGATGGCATCCCATGAAACTGTGACCCCAGAATAAAACTCACGACATATGGTTGCTCTTGTTCGACTTCTCTGCGCTGTGTCATTATATTACTATGACCTTATTTTATCGACTTGAGAACAACGCTTGAACGTAATGAAGACAGTTGACATATATAAGGCTACACTGTTCCACCTGTAGTTTCCCTACAGGTGGAATAGTTAACGTTTCTACCTTATCTCTGGAAGCAGAAAAGATGGGTAATGCTTTTCTGATCAACACACATCCGGTTACTAAGCCACGCTTTACCCGATTATTAAGTCCAGCAAACCACAAACATTTGCAGTCTTCCATATTTAGTCTCTAAATCAAACGCTGACAGATCTGAGGACACGAACTCAGCAGAACAAGGGAAACATTGTTTGTACAGTTGTGTAGTTTGCGAGACGAGACATCCTTAGTGCCGCCGTTGTTGTCATGGCTCAAGTGGACGATACACTATCAGCACGATATTCCAAGCTGATTAATGAGGGATGTTGACCAATATCTTCCAGTGGGATTTGTACCATCTGCCTAAACCATCAGTATAACCGGTATAACCATGGTATTCAAAGAAAAGACCACAAATAGCATAATCTGGGTTATTTAGGATGACAGGTGGAAACAGACCTAAACAGCCATAGACATTTTTTATAACGTGCTTGATAGGCCTAACTCTATAAATCAACTTTACATCAGGAATCATTTACATTAGAGAAAATACGGTGTCGTGTCACTCGTAGCCAACGTCCATACGGTTGAAAGGCGAAAGAGGGTTCGGCTCACGCAGGCGGAACCAACACCGTCCTCGGGTCATAGAAATAACTCCCGGCGAATTTGTTAAAACTGATAGCATGGCTGCGCTCTCGATTGCCTCAATGTGTGCGATTTTTCTTACTTTGAACTGCGATATCTCCATTTTGTGAATGTACCACAAAAACAAAAAGGTTGGGTTTTAAAAACTAAATGTGGTATACTTTATTGGTGCAATATTTGATCTAGTGTTGCTAAAAAGGGAACTGACATTTTCAACCGTTCTTTCTTCGAATATCATGCAGGGTAGAAACTTAAAGTAGCTCAACATAATTTAAACCTACAAATCATGAACAAATATTGGATCTTTCAAGTCTGGTGCCTAAAATTTAGACTGAATACGCCTATCCACAGGTAAGACTACTGAAAATCCCAAACCCATTGTTTAACCATCCATGGATACACAACTGACACCGAACGTAGTGAGGCGAGGCCGAAGGTCGAGCCGAGCGAAGAGAGGTCTACAAGTGTAAGTTGAATTCATTTACCTGTCATATTTATGAGACAAGGTAAATATGGCCGTCGAACTTCCGGTTTTTATGACAGCTGCCATGTTTAAAGATCTATAGATCAGTTGATTAGCCATTGGTAATGACCCAGGTTAGCCATTGGTAATGACCTCTCACCAATGCGGTCGCCGTGAGTTCAAGTCCAGCTCATGCTGACTTCCTCTCCGGCCGTACGTGGGAAGGTCTGTCTGCAACCTTCGGATGGTCGTGGGTTTCCCCTGGGCTTTGCCTGGTTTCCTCCCACCATAATGCTGACCGCCTTCGTATAAGTGAAATATTCTTAAGTACGGCGTAACAGCGTCGAGGTATCCTGGCAATCACGTGCAAGTCAGCAATCGGCTCAGTCTGTATACCATAACTACAACGGACTTTCAGTTTCACATGGCTCCGTTGAAAGTAAACTGATGCTTTTGGAATGGAAAGTTTTACTAGATATATTTTACACAGTATTTATTAGTCACAGAGGAAATGCTCTTTCTGTTTGTTACGATAAAGCCATAAGGTGTACATACAGAACTCTTATCTCATTGAATCAACTTTACATCAGGAATCCATACAAGGTCATGGGATGTTAGAGAAGAAACGATGTCGTGCCAACGTCCATACGGTTGAAAGGCGAAAGAGGGTTCGGCTCACGCAGGCGGGACCAACACCGTCCTCGGGTCATAGAAATAACTCCGGCGAATTCGTTAAAACTGATAGCATGGCTGCGCTCTCGATTGCCTCAATGTGCGCGATTTTACTTACTTTGAACTGCGATATCTCCTGTGTGGTATTTGTAGAAAAGGTGAAAATAAATTCAAGCGCAAAGCGTGAGCTAAAACTATCTAATTATGTCTAAATTGTGCCTGTGCATGGTTTACTTAGCAAAGATGAGATAAGGCGTGCACGTAAGCTTTAATTAGGACTGATATCACAGATACGAAATGTTTAGATCAATCAATGAACTGGTATGTATGCATGCAGTGTCCCTGTACCTGGTCTGCCCTGTCAGGATTGACTATTGGCATGATCACAGGACAGAGGTGTGTCGCATATAATCTGCACTAAAAAAAAACCGCTCTCCATTTCTTCTGGGGGAGGGCTAATCCTCCGGTGAGGGGTGCTAGTTATGTGTCGTTCCTAGTGGCCATTTCTTCTAGGACTTTTAGAAATTTGATTGATATTTCCTCATTTTCAAGCCTTCAAGGAAATTTGGAGATCACAGTGTACTATTATTGTACAATCGTAATGCATCGCGGCAAATATTTTAGGTGGCTAGCAATTAGCTCAGTAACGCCTAAAATGTTGTGAAGAAGTTAAAATTACATACAGTTAAATGGACTTACATGAAAGCATCGAGCCTAATTTTAAGTCGAAATGGAACTAACTAGAACATAATGGGTGTATTTGATTTCTTGATGTTTTACTTAAAGTCCAAATATACTGTATATTGCAATCGCGGCACTGGATCTAGCATGAAGCGTATAGCTGAAATAAACCGTTAATATTTCCATCGCATGTTAATTCAATGGGAAACTTACACGGGTTACTGGCTATTTGGTGCGCATGCGTACTAGACAGGGTCCTCGACTGTTGCATATGATACAGTTTCAGACAAATGTCCCGGTTTTCTCCCGTCATAATGCTGGCCATTGTGGTGGTCAACAACTTTCGGCACAGCATAAAAATCAATTCAATAAATAAATCAAACACACCCATTATATAATCGGTATATATAATATACATGTATTTTATTTTATGACAACTTGCTTTCATCTCCTGCTTCCTGTTCCTTTTATTTTTCTTTTTGTTTGCTTAATTTTAGGAGGAAAATACATTACAGATTTTGAAATCAAGTAACAAATAATTATCTATTAGAAGCAACTATAACTTAATAAAACCTTTTTGAAGTGTATACATGTATCTGGTTTATGTTCACATGGTCGGCATGATCAGAGGTTGCAATGTTCTCACTATAAACTCTTTTGTTTAATGCACAGGCTTATGTTTTGCACCTGCAACGAATTTATGTGGTACCTCTTGTTAAATTTGTTTTAAACTAATTATGCAATTGTTTTTTTGTGCCGTACTTAAAAATTTGTTCACTTACATGATGTTGGTCAATCTTAAGGGTATATGAGACCAGATACAGAAGACTTTTACAGGTTTTGCAACACATTCTTCAGTTTTATTTATATAGTTCCCGTATGCTCTCTGTATCTAAAAACATTAATGTGCAAATTAAGGATATCACAGTTTCCTGTTAGAGCTACAAACATTGACAGTAATCACCGTTGATGTATAAGGCTATAAGCCAGAAAAGAGTATCAGCCACACAAGTTTAAGGTATAAAACAATCCATACTGATAAGTATAGGAGCTAGTAGTTTAACATGGGTGTTACCAGTATGAGGTCACAGCCTGCAACAAATTCTTATTGCAAAGCAAAAAATCTATGTTTTCACTAGGTTTATATCATGTGATGCATTCACTAGAATTCTAGCATCACATTTCAATGACTGTGGGAAGGTCATTCAGCAACCTGCGGAGACCGTGGATTTCCCCGAGGTCTGTCTGGTTTCCTTCCGCCATATTGCTGGCCGCCGTTGAATAAAGGGAAATATTCTTGAGTACGGCATGAAGCAGAAATCACATAAATAAATATATACTCAAATTATTGTTTTATTTATCCATGCTGTAGAAGGGTGTGAGGCTAATGGAACAGCCAATTATAAGCAAAAGACTCTTCCCTGACAATAATCTGGCAGACAGCGTTTAAAGAACGTGGAAATTAAAGAATGGAGAAATGCACCACATGCAACAACACAAACACATATTTGACAAATTCTTTGTAGATAATATTTTAGTTATAACTAGATGGACTATTGTTACATACGTTTCCTTTCTTTCTTTTATGAAAACTTAAACGACTTTTCACAACTCCATAAAACTAACACTGTGAATACCACAACCGTGATCCATCAACCATGTGATCAGATATCTCGAGCAAAGCCTGCTGCGAAAGTTACTGCGAGATGGAGCTCTTCATGGAAAGGAGGAACAAAGTTAGTTGCAGACAAAAATTGAGCGCGAAGGACTTGTGGGTTGTTGCGGGTAAGTTGCGAGCGCTAGTAAAGTAAAATATTGCATTTTGAGTCCTGTTTTACCAAAATCTGTGATAAACTCTTTAGTAATAAACATTTGATAGCAGTAGTTCTGACTCTTTCCATTAATAACTTGATTAAACGCGTTTGTTTGATTCGCTGTATGATGAGGATTTCATTTGGGGGTCAGTTTTCGATGCTCGGTTTCCAGTCGTAAATAAGTAACTCTGATTCGAGTGGCGCAGCCTCTAAAGGTACACTGCTAAATGCTTGCTGATGTGTCCTAGTCGCCGAAGCATATTTTTGTGCGATTTCTTCAAATAAAAGCTACGCCTGTATCCACAACTGTCGCTAGTACATTGCATTTGAGCACTAACTGCAATTCTGTAAGACGGATCAGAAGCTGGAGACCCCGTGATCTCCTCAGTAACAAACGGTGTGGGTGAAGGAAATGGTCGTCCCAACGTTATTTCATGGGAAAATGCTTATTTTTGAATCACTGTCAGCGACCATGGACCCGTTGGACTTTTTCAGATAGTCTGAGTATTTCTGCAGAGCTTTAGTGACGTTTTGTAAAACTAGGCCTTACTTGTTGCTAGCATAGTCTGAACAATTTAAACTTGACATAGCAGATCAAGCATAAAGTCGGTCAGTTGGAAAATGTAGAATTATGAATCAGATGAATTCACTACCAGTACTCTGTGTCAGTTTAACATAACTGGCTGTTCTACTCAAATATTCTTAAGCTTTATTGTAGATTAGCTCTTAATTAATACCAATTGTGATTTCTAGAGGATACTTGTATGTAGTAAACAAATGTCACATGGAATCTAGCTACCCTATATTCTGTATGTTTTGTATTCATTCTTATTCAGGCACTGAGAATACAGATAAGATTATGGGCCTGTTCATATATTTCTGTGGCAGTATTCGTGGAGGAAGACAAGATGCTGAATTATACCAACGACTGATTGAGAAGCTGAAAGCTTATGGTGATGTTTTAACAGAACATGTTGGGAATCCAAATGTGGATGGTAATACATGTAGTTTGAATTTTAAAGGAAAGAACTGCTTGAAAGTGAAATAAGCCTCAGGAGAAAGACCGTGTAAAACTATTTCTTAAAAATAATGCTTAGATTTTTTTGCACTAAAGTAAATCTAATGTTCAATTGTAAAGTGGGCTTTATGAGCCCTACTACCAGTTGCATGACGCTTTGACATCACATATGACCCCACTTCACACATGTGTGAAGAACATTTTTTCAGAACTTAAATAGTCTTTTAAGCATAGGTAATAATGAAGAGCCGTTTCAACATAAAAAGCTATGTTTAGAGTGGAAAAACGCATATGAATGTATGAACCACCTTGAAACTGCTGGTATATTGGGCTGATGGATGTTATGTACATTGATTTACTATTCTTTGTCTCATTCCTATGATTACAGATGATGAGGAAAAACTGACTGATAGAGAAATTTATGAGAGGGACATGAAGTGGCTTGATCAGTGTGATGGTAAAGTATTCATGATGTATCACAAGGGGCCTCTGTGGCTCAGTTGGTTAGCGCGCTAGTGCAGCGTAATAACCCAGGAGCCCATTACCAATGCGGTTGCTGTGAGTTCAAGTCCAGCTCATGCTGGCTTCCTCTCTGGCCGTACGTGGGAAGGCCTGGCAGAAACCGGTGAATGGTTGTGTGTTTCCCCAGGCTTCTGCCCGTTTTCCTCCCACCATAATCCTGGCTGCAGTCGTATAAGTGAAATATTCTTGAGTACGGCGTAAAACACCAATTGAACAAACAGACAAACTAACCATGTATAACATTATGGATTATATGGTAAAGTAAACAGTAAATATGAATAGCCTCAAAAACATACATGTACCGTAGTAGACAGAATACCTTTTTTTTTGTTGGACATCAGTGGCCACTTTGGGGGCGTATATATTGCTTCTTTCTGCATGTATGATGTATCCTGATGTAAGTTTGTATGCTTGGGGTTAAACATCACTGCAGCTGATGTCATATGCAGCCTCCCTTTGAGCTTTTACCTGCATCAGTTCAGTTCACAAACAACAGTTGGAAATTGTCATTTCTGGTTGTATCACAGTGGTTGTTGCTGAAGTGACCCAGCCGTCCTTAGGGGTTGGCATTGAGCTAGGGAAGGCCCTCTCCCTGGGGAAGAAGATCCTGTGCCTCTTTAGACCTTCTAGTGACAAGCGTGAGTAGTAGTAGACAAATTTAGATATTGATAATTAATGTTGAGGTGGTGATGCCATGAATTCACTGTTATCCTTGGAGCCACATATGCCTGTGAATCTAAAGCATTATATAACATTTAGAAATTATATATTCACACTGAGCAGTTTAAGAAAAAAAAAGGTGGTATTAAAAACTGAACTTTTCAGATTTGACATGCAAGTACTAGTAATTTATTTCACTGCAGGGTCGTAACAGAAAGAAGATGAGTCATTAGGTCATCTGTAGACGCACTTTTGTAATAGATGACAGCATTCTATCTACTCTTCTTAGTCAATATACATGTAATTGTAACAGGAATACAGAGCTTGTCTTTTCTCACATTAGAGCAAGGAAACATAACTGGTTGGCCGAGTGTCTGTATAATGTGACTAAGTGGGGTGTCATATCTGGTGTCTTCAGCATGATACTTCAGTGGCGGCAGAAATTTGTTGGCATGGACTCAGCCTGCTACAACAAGACACAATATACGTACACACACCTAATGACTCCTTATATGTTGCTTGGTTTTCTCTAGGTCTTTCTGCTCTAGTGAGTGGGGCTCATGACGATGAGAAGTTCATTGTGAAAGACTATAAGGAAAAGGAGGTGGATGATATTCTAAAGGACTTTCTGGGGAAAAAAATGGGAAAAAACACTACAGCGGGTGGCCCTGAAGGCAGCATTGGCATGTAGTGGAAGTCAGAATTCTTAAGCCTATGAAGTCAGAATTCTTTATACTGCCTGTGAGGTCAGAATTCTTTATAAAGCCTGTCAAGTCAGAATTCTCGGGCTGTTTGATGCCTGTATTCCTTCGGAGAATTGAACTCTCATAGTATCACATATGTGACCATTGCTTTCAATTCGCACTCAAAGACACATTTTCATTCATTTAACTCGTGGGACAGTTTTTTAATAGTTTGCGGTGCTCGTGTCATTAAAGACATTTCAGAGATTCATCACAGTCATCTTCCTAGACGTCATATCTGCGTGATTCATCATCGCATTTGGAATATTTATCATCACATCAAGGAAATTTTATAGAAACTGTCAAAAATTTTGCTTTTGAGGACTGTTTGCAGGGGTAAAAATCCTTAGTGAACTCTCGTGTCAGCTCTTTTCCATAGGGTATCCTTCATATTATTTTAATATTTTAGTCTGGTTTCTCTTAGAGCTGAAGATGGCACTTTAAGATTGGCCAAGGTACCCCATAACTAACCATGTGATCAAGATACCCCACGTTTAACCATGTTATCATTCAGAATTTAGGACGCTTACCAATGATTTTTTAGTTGCAGGTTGTCTTATGTATAGGTTTACCTAGGCCTTCAGGTAAGTACCTAACAAACACGGAAAACATGCCGTGACATAGTGAAGGTGAAGTTTATTGTATTTTCTGTCTAGTATGGTGTTTACATATCAGTCAGTGTATGAGAAGATTTATCAATTTTTCTGTAGCTGAGAGTTATCAGTCTTTATTTTGACTGTTCTTAGATGTACATATGTTTTTTATGCATTTATGTTTTATCTCACACAGTTTGTTTTGTACTGAATTTAACACACCAATCTATTTATGCAATATAAATAACATATTGCAGGGGGCAGTAATAGCAGTTAAAAATTTTACTGTAAATTATCAGTTGTATGATAAACAACACAAAGAAATTCGTTTGAAAAAGATTTCAAAATTTATTTTACATGCACATCATGTAAATACCCAATGGCCTTGAGTCTGGGACTCATTCTTAACAATATATATATATATGTATGGGTGTATATATATATATATATATATATATATATATATATATATATATATACACTCTCACACTCTCACACACAGTAATGTATGTACAGCTGTGCATTCCCAGTCAAAATGTTGATGCTTATTTCAACCAATCTGTAGTAATTGTTTGTCATCCTATTACATAATTACAATTGGTGTAAAATAAGATTTTTCTTCTTTGATACCAAACTTTGTCTTAGTTTTCTGCTGATGGTTTCGTCAATTCTAGAGTAAATTTAGTTTTGATGATGGAAACTAGCTCAGTCAACAGAAACATAGAGATATGTTGCAACATCCTTATACTCAAGAACAAAAGCAACATTGCCACATGTTCAAGAACAAAAGCAATCTTCATCAAAACCACTGGAATAGTGTCTGACGTGATTCAGACATGGTCTGCCCAAGAACATGTAAACAGGGATTTGAGAGCAAAGTTGGTGTTAGCTGATACTGTCTCTCTATTCACTCTCTGTTTTACATCCACTGTTAAGAGGAGAAAGGCTGTCTTTGGTTTACACGGCTTGTGTTCTATGGAGCATGAGGGTTTCTATCCAGTTCCTCTTGGGCTTTTTGAGACAGTTTCCCAATCTCATCTTAGAGCAAGTAATGAGGCCATGAGGCCAGCCACTCTATATTATACGAAAATTACCACATACAGACCTATGAAGATAGCACACGTTAATCATCTTCTGCTTCAATCTGAGCTGCTCGAACACACACATTTTTCAGAAAAGGCATTTTAAAGTCCTCAAAGTCAACCTCCCAGCCAAATCGCTCTCGCTGAACCTGCCTGGCGTGGATAAGCTGCTCAGTGGTGGCTTGTTCAGTCCAGGCTCTGCGAGGCACGTAGGTGATGTCCTCGTGGTCATCTAGACCCCCAGCCAATGCAGACGCTGCCCTCAAGATAGAACCCTTCCTCTGTAATGGAGGCATCTCCATCTGGGACCTCATGTTCTGACCAAACTATAACACAAGAAACATGTTACAAATATAATATTAAAAGCTTTAACTCTTAATGCGCAGGGTACTGGTTAATTTTGAACTTATCTCTTTCAAGCCAACCTAAAAATGAAAGCAATAATTTGTATCAAAGCTTTTAAAAATATTCAGCTATCTTATAAAATCGTGGTCAAATAAATTCTCCTGTGTTAAGCGCTGTTTCTCCTGAAGATTGCATTTATCTATACGACGAAATGAGAATTATCATTTCAAAGGCAGATGTTATAAGTGTTGCCAATGCTGAAGTGTAGCAGAAAACTGGGGAAAAGGTCCAGAGTTTAATGTTTAGTAATCCTACATATATTCATGTTACAAAAATACTTGAATATGTCTTAAAACACTCAGGTGGGAATATCTGAAGTAATAACCTGAAGTAATATCGCACAGGTTGTCCCAGAAAGCTGCTAGTTACAAAGCAAAAACAGACAATATCTACATATAGGCAGAAACGCATTTTTTGTAAGAAGGACAGACAATGTTAAACACCGATAAATTACACATGTATGGTGACAGATTTTAGTAAAGTCATCTGTGCCTAGCCTAAAACTTAACTTCTGCTTCTAGAATGTGAATGTGAGTTTAATAATTGTTTTTAAATGAAGCAGCCCTTTTTCTTGCCGAAGACAAGGTAAATATATTAAAGTTTAAAATCTCATATTCAAAGCTTTCTGTGTAAGAGGGTCCTACTGTAGTGACACATTTTAACAAGTTGCGTACGATAGAAGTTGGTGAATTTTTGACGGAATAATTCTTATGTGGCTTGTCGAACAATAAACATGTTTTCCTTTAATAATAAACACCTCCCAGTGTCTACTGGTGGCTTGTCAGTTATGTGTTTTCAAAGTGTTTGAGTATACATGTATGTTCAGTCCAGTTATTGAAGTTAAGAGTCAGAAGGTAGCTGTCTTAAGAACTGGTACACGATGCAGATATGGAATAGCATTGGTTAGTTGTTCTTGGTTCAGAACTCTTTGATTTCGTTTCAGTGCTGAACAGCTTAATAGGAAGTGGAATAATTCTTAGACACAGTTTTGATATGTGGAAAGTAAAAGAATTGCGAACCAAGAGGAGATGTCAACTTTTTTTTCAAGCACAGGCCATATCCACAAAACTTTGTATCAAAGTTCTTTTTTTTCCATAAATGAGCTGGTCATGGTTAGAGCAAAATACAGTTACCACGGCAAGTTTTGGGAAAGTAGGCAGAGGGAGTAACACTCAAGTAGATATAAGGATATTAAGTTAGTGCTGCAGGAGATAAATTAATAATCAGCAGGTGAAACGCTGAATACCTCTCTGCCTCTATTCTGTGTCGCTAACATCAGGCTGTAGGTAGAAATGTGAAAGAATTTTTACCAAATACTTGAATGAATAAGCCATGAAAATTTCCATACAGGTGCAATGAAACATGGTCAAAGGATATGCTCATGTAGAGTTAACTCTATAAAAGTAATGTATTTATTGAGAGGGATAAGTGCCACCTGTCTAACATTCGCCATGAATATCAGTGCAAGTAAGACAAAGAACAGAAAGACAGGAGACAAGTTTTCAGGTCGGTGAAGCATGCTAAACTGCAGGCACATGTGACACATCATACACTTTGACAGGTGTTAAATGTCAATCATTATTGAGGTGAGCAACTCTGCCAAAAAATCTTTCCAGCTTTTTCTATGATCTGGTTCACCCTCAATCCTTATTTAACAGAAAACTGAACAAAACCAACTTTCGCTTACCTTTGGAGATGTATTGCCATCGGCTGCACTTGATGTTGGCCGCTTGCCTCCCTTTTTGCCTCCGCCAGCGCCACCTTTCTTCTTCTTGTCTGAGGGTGCTGGTAAGCTATCCCACTTGGCCTGAACAACATCCAGCACTCTGATGTCTGCCCAGGAAATGGCAATGTCTACTGGATTGTCACCTGCGGCAGAAGATAACTGACTGATGTATTTCATTTGTGTTTATCATTGTACTCAAGAATTTTCCACTAATATGATGGTGATATATGGAAAAAAGCTGAAGTGACTGTGGCAGGCCACAGCTCTATCACAAGGTATCATAGGCACCTCCTGATCTCATTAATGTAACATCCAAAGCATCAAGAGCTGGATTTGATCCTGTGACCTCACTGGTCTGGAGCACACTGGATGTGGTGGGAACAGTGCTTTAGATGAATGAGCCAGCAGACCACTAGTTCATGCAACTGTCAGAAAGTGAGTAGTCCAAATGTAATTGCTGCAGAACTTTTCAGCCAAAAAATATAACGAGTCTTCATATACATATAAACTCTGACTCACTAATTTCACTATTCAATGGAGAGAGGACATATTTTTTAATCCCGTGAGGTGGCGCTAGTGTGAAGCAGGACCTCGAGCCAATGTTACGTCAGGAATGGATTGAAGGGTAACGTCTACACCATTACAATGTATCAGTTTCCATTGTAATGTACTGTCTTTATTGTGACGTCATCATGATGAGCTGGGAAAGAAACATTTGACATCAATAAAATGACATCAAGGCCTGCTGCTGGCCATCTGACAAGTTCTCATTGCTTGAGAATGTTTTTTCATTTTGTCCGGTACTAACATTTTTTTTATTTTCAAAAATTTCAAGTAATATTTAAGCTATACAGCCTCTAGTATTTATGTTCTCACCTTTCTTGTTTTCTACTTGTAGCTTGGCTCCTTTCTGAATGAGGTACTGGACAACATCCAGCTTGGAGCTCTCTATAGCCCTCATGATTGGTGTACCGCCATTCATCGTTGTCGCATCCATCTCAGCGCCATTGTCCAGTAGCAGCTGCACAACATCCAGCTGGCCTCCATGACAGCCATGGTGCAGTGGCGTCCATTTGAAGTTATCCCTCGTGTTAACTTTGGCACTACAAGAGGAGAGAAAGGTTAAATGCTGTACATCACACATGTAAGGACAAGGGAATTTACAATACATATGACATCCTCCAAAAAAAAACTGACTGTACTCACTGTGAATGGCCTATGAAAATTGGACATTAAAAATTTCACTGGCCGGTTCATGTTAAAAGACAGGATATTAAAATTTTTACCAACAAGCTCATGTTAAAAGATAGATGTCAAAAATTTGACCGACCAGCCAATGTTAAAAGATTGGATGTCAAAAATTTGACTGACAAGCATAGGGTTAGCCAGTGGGGTGACAAAATTAACATAGGAGAGGCTAAATCTATGCCGACCAGCCCATGTCAACAAGCTGAATGACCTTTCCATGTTAAAAGATAGGATGTCAAAATTTGATGGACAAACCAGTGCTAAAAGATACGACGTCAAAAATTGGACCGATCAGCATAGGGTTAGCAAGTTGGATGACAAAATTAACATGAAAGAGGCTAAATCTAGGCCGACCAGCCTATGTCAAAAACCTGACTAATCGTTCCATGTTAAAAGATCGGGTGTCAAAAATTTGACCAATCAGCCAATGTTAAAAGATAGGATGTAAAAAATTTGATCGACCAGCCAATGCTAAAAGATAGGATGTAAAAAATTTGACCGATCAGCATAGGGTTAGCAAGTTGGATGACAAAATTAACATGTGAGAGGGTAAATCTATGTCGACCAGCCCATGTAATAAATTTGACCAACTCTTCTATGTTAAAAGATAAGACATCGAAAATTTGACCGACCAGCCAGTGCTCAAAGATAGGATGTCAAAAATTTGACCGATCAGCATAGGGTTAGCCAGTGGGGTGACAAAATTAACATGGGAGAGGCTAAATCTAGGCCGACCAGCCCATGTCAAAAACCTGACTGACTGTTCCATGTTAAAAGATAGGACGTCAAACACTTCACTTACATGTACCAAAAATATAAGACGGAAAACAGAAACTATATAAGAACAGTAAAGTAAGATCAAATACCCCTGTTTACAAATGACCAATTTGTCTATCATCCATCAATGCATGTAAGTTAACACTGATATACTAACCATAGGTGTTCAACTGCAGCTTCGTCAATGTTTTGGTTAGGTGATGACTTACCCATTCTCTAGTAGGAATTTGACCATATCCAGGTTGCCAGAGCTTGCTGCCACCATCAGAGGTGTCTTGTAGTACTTGTCCCTGGTGTCTATCGGGGTGCCCCGCTGGAGGGCGCCCTTCAGTGAATCAAAATCTCCCATTTTAGCAGCTTCGTTTAAGTTCATGTAGGATTTCTGTGGCTGATGCATGTACCAGGCAGAGTCATCCTGTAGTGGGTGTGACGGGGGCTGGTCACGGTTGAAGCGCCCTGTGTCCGTCATATGTAAATGCCTTTCTATGAACATCTCGGGTGGTCCCCCACCCGCCGTCCTCTCCCCCTCAGGGAGCGTGCAGATGGGCATTGCCAGTTTAAATTTGCCTTTCTTGCCCTTTTTACCTCCCTTTTTTTTCTTCTTCTTTTTCCCTTCAAATGAGCTCATAAGATAGTTTTTATTGACATATTTCTTGCCCGCGATAAAGTCACTATAGTTCACAGTGCCATCCTTATTCTTGTCATGCAGAATGGCAATCTTTTTGAGCTCTTCTTCCTCCACCGGAGCGTTCAATCCCTGTAAACTGTCGATGAAGTCGTCCGTGTTAATCGTGCCCTTTGCGTCGGGGTCAAACTTTGTAAACATGTCCATGATTTTCTGCTGCCGCTCATACACCCAGTCATACAATAATAACACCCAAGGGTCATTGTTCTTCCCTGTTTTCCCAAACATTTTCTCTGCTTTTTTAACTTCTTTCATTGATTCCTTGCTGCCATTCTCCTTTGCTAGAGATTTAGCTGTTTCACCTTCATTATTTTTGATCTTCGGATTGCAACCTAAAGAGCACAGAAATTAAACAGTCATGCCTTTATCCTGCCTTGATCATAATAATATCAAACAAGCAATCAAACTTAGCTCATTGATGAAATCTCTGATCAGTTTATTTTGCTAGAATTTACATGGGATGATATTCAACTGGAAAATTGTAAATTTCTGTGTTAAAATAATATTTTGTGACATTTATTTGCCTCTAAAAATGCACTGCTGTGGATGCAATTTTAGATCATTTAGGATAATGGTTTAAACACTTAACACATGGGCATTCTGGAGTCCAAAGTAGCATGCTGCTGCATGTACAACACTAATACTTTCTGACTTTCAGGAAATATCACTTACTCTAAATCTTCAACATTTTTAACCACCACAGTCCTTTTTTTCAGTGGAATTCTGGCATACAAATATTATGAAAAACATGCTATAAAGGATAAAACTGTGCAGATTATTTCTCTATACCCCATGGTTCTCTCAGAATGTTCCAATATATCGGGGAAAGGTTTCTCAGGCAGATGAAAAGGTTGAAGAATTAGGGTAATTTAGTAGATTGAAAATCAATGAATACACAATTAAAAACGCAAAATGTTGTCCATATTCTAAACAAATGTACAGATGTCTCACCTCTTTGAGCTAGGAATCGACAACAAGCACCAAATCCCTCTTTCGCTGCTACATGAATAGCATTATTCCCTTCGTTGTTGGTAAAGTTAAAGTTAGCACTGTAGGCTGACAGGCAGCATAAAACTGGTAAAAACCCTCCCTTGGCAGCAAAATGAGCAGCATGGTTTTTCTTGCCATCTAATGCATTCACATTGGCACCTTTATCCAGGATAGCCTTGGTCACTGCCAAACTACCACTGTTTGCAGCAGCCATTAGAGCTGTCATTCCTTTCTGTGAAACAAAAGAGTAAAAAAAAAAATTAATCACATATAAAAGCTTCCATTTTTGAAAATGTGATAGTACTGGTAGTAATTTGTGCATTATATGACATTTTCAAATGTAATTACATGGTGGTGAAAGCAAAATTGCAACTACAGTACCATGTTGAAAGGTTTTCCTACAATGAATGAAAGCTACATCTATATGTAAAAGTGACAAGAAGTCATTACTAACATCATTTTTGGCATTTGGTTCTGCTCCTTTCTTCAGCATGAGGCAGCACATGTCTGCATTTTCAACAGCGGTTAGACATGCATATAAGAACACATGTGTTCCATCTTTGGCTTTATTGTTGACATCAGCCCCATGAGCAAGTGCTATCTCAAAACACTTCTCGTGACGTTGGGTTGGCGATATACAGTAAAATAGGATACCTAAACGAGAGAGAAACAGGCAGGCTGTAAGTTAATAATACTAGTTTACAATACACACTACTGTTATTCTGCATTATTAATATGTATTAGAAGACTCAGTGAGCAGTCTGAAAATTACAGGCTCAAAATATTTGTTTACAAATATCATATTTTCACGTCATATTAGTATGTACATAGAGCGAATTTGAAAGCTTTTCTCATTATGATGGCTTTGGTTTAGGAGTTTCATCCTGTACTGAAGATGCTTACATTTGTGAAATATTTAAGTTCACTATTAAAGTTAACAATGATAGTTTGGCTTGATGCAGACAATATGCACCGTTTTTACCTTTTCCCTGAAGGTCAGTCAGTTGCATGTTAGCTCCAGCCTTGACCAGTTTTTCCAGACACTGAACATGGCCGTACTCAGCTGCCCTCATTGCAGCCGTCCGTCCCTTCAGGTCCATCACGTCTGGATGAGCCCCCAGACCCAGTAAGAATTCAATCATGTCATCATTGTTAGCACACGCTGCCACACTCAGGGCAGTGTCTCCGTCATTCGGGTCATTATAATTGACCAGGTGAGGTATCCCACTTGTTGTTAACTTCTCTATTTGGACTCTGTCCTGCTCTCTCACACACTGAAGCAGTTTGCAGACCTGAAGACTCTCGAGCCGGGTTTGAGCGAAAGGCATTTTGAGGCAGTGAAATTTTCTTCACACTTCACAAATGACTTTTCACTGCATAACTGTAAAAGAATGATGCTGATGTATAAGATATGGTCATTAAGTTAAGAATTTATTTGCACATATGATGCTGTAGTATGTTTAGATTTTGCAGTTTAGACGCGCAATAAGCGGATGACGTGAAGTAGTATGCACAGAAACATATTAGATAGAAACAACCTTACCGGTAACATTGTATCGGTAATAGCAAAAGCAAAGGTACGAACACTTTTTAAAAATGATACTAACTTGTTTACAGAGTAATCTCACAACACTGACGACATGCTGTACTCAGTTAAATATTCTCATTGTTCTTCAATCTCCATAAAGTCCTTTTTGTTTGCACACAAATATACACGTATATAAGCCACCATTCCTCGGGCTAATTGCCGGCCTAAGAAATCCATCCCTCTCCGATTGACTCTAACAAACATACCTATTCCACACAGTGTTTTCTTTGGGTGATGCTCATTTCACTTCCACCACAGTTGTTTTTAGCACCGGGAAACATATCAACTTCAATTATCCAACACTATCGCAACTAAAACGTGTTTGACACTGGCTTCTCCGGCTCGAATGTTGTGAAACGTATCCATGGTGTTGTATCGCGCTGTTTGCAGCGCGCGGCGACATGCCCGACTGACCTCTGTCGGCGAAATGTATAACTGCCTACGTGTCTATCATATGGGTAAGGGACACAACCCTGGCAATCGTTCCTTGGCCAATGCCGACGAGAGACTCATTCAATAGTCTATACCGTGTTCAATTTTTAATATTCATCTTATCTAGTCCTATTTTTCTCAGTCACCATTAAAATCATTAAAGGTCTTTATTACCGTATGCTAAAAGTCTGTCCTGCCGGCTTGGCAACCAAGCTTTCAGTTTGCGCGACGTTTGATTTCATATTTCGTCAAGCTTTTGGAAAACTGTTTTATTTTCTTTCGTCTGCTAAAATAGTGAAGTTCAGAAGTTGTAAATTGGTTAGTGCGAAATTGCGAAAAGGATATTGTATTGTTATCTGGTTTATCCTTGGCATACTCGTTTCCTTCAACAGTAAACTAAGGGTCTGAAAATCCGTCAGTTATTTCAGGCTAATGTCTCGACATATAATGTTATGTATTAAACGCATCGATACTGGTACTGAGGCAATAAAGCTTGAACGTCATCATTCATGGAAGAAGGTGAAAACTTCTTCAGTGATCCGTTAAGCAACAATAAAAATAAATTCAATCCTAACCAGCCACTGGATATCTTCTCATAGGTACATGTACAAATCTATACACATAATATTTATTTATATGCATGTATTTGATTGATGTCCGTATCCCACATACCAAAGTTAACCAAACACTCTCCTTCTGCCAATGCAAAAGTGTACGTAACACATGGGAAAGTTTATACAACTTGCCAAAGGCCATTCGTTTACCACAGGCACTTGACCATCACCACAATGTGAAAATCTTTTTGGTATGGGCCAGTGGCATAAAACAATAGAACAATGTATCAAATCAAGCCAAACCAGCAATGTTCTATGTTCTAGTGGGTCCAACACCATACACGAATAATTGGGGAGCCAGCCAGGGTGAAGTGGTTAGAGGTGCTAGCCTTTCAATTATTAGGTCACACAACATGTAGGTTCAAACCAGACCATGGTCAAGGGATTTGTAGATTCTCACACTTTCTCTACATGTGGGGCCTTGGTAATGGTCAACCGCCTTGGTGTGGCTCTTTTAAGTTCACCTGATGAACATATCTCTATGTCTCAAAGAGGAAGCTGTCAGTAATTTGCCAAAAATTGATGACTTACATGAGGCACCCTGATTTCCCCCAACCATAAGACTGGCTTATTTTCTTCAGCATCACATTAAAGAACAAACAGTTAAATAAATAAACCAATAAACAAAATTGTAAATGTGTTGATATACATGTACATGTCTGATGTTTAATGCTATACTGAAGCCATTGTCATGGTTCACTTAAAAGACTGTTTGTGAGTGGAGAAAACTGAAAAGCCTGGAGAGAAAACTGAAAAGCCTGGAGTAAAACCACCAACCTTTTGCAAATTAACTTTCCCACAAGTAACATACAGATATGAACACTATATTGGTGGAAGACAAGCTGTGTTTTAACAAAGACTGTACAAAAGATCACACATGCAACACAGACTATTTACAAAGGCCCCACATGCAATGTTGGATTGGTAGGGATAAAACATATTAGAGTAATTACAAACTAGAGAGTCAACTCAAAGTCAGAAAATGAGAGTCTATAAATGTCATTCTTTTATTATTCAATATTAACACCTTTGGGCAACTACATATGAAAACAAATCATTTCCATTTTCATTTTTCATGAATTTTTTGCTCTTGCTGACATGATAGAGATATGACTTTTCACTTTTATCAACAGAAACACTGGGAACTTTTCACATGAGTGGCATGGTAGGCTGGAGAGGCCCAGCATAATGAAAACAGTAGCACTGCTCAACTCAGGACACAGCTTAAGAATTTCTTGAGTATGGAAGTGTCACTAAAAAAGCACTATCACAAACAAAGCACAAGGAGCTCATAAGGTCTCTAACTCTATTTCTTGGGCATGGACAAAACATATACTTTATAGAGTGCCAGGCCCAAGCCTCCAGTCATGAGAAGCATGGTGCCGTAGTAGCCCATGAGGTCGCGCATGCCTCGCTTTTGCCATACCAATAAGCCATCGTCAGCCTGAAAAGAAAAAAATGCCCTACGTACACATTCAAGTAACGCTGATATGTGCAAAGCATAGGTATGTTAATATTTAATAACCAAACATACATGTACATTTTGTACAGTTTAAATAAAAGGGGTGATACCTATCTGGTGTTAAAATTTTAAATATTATTCCCTTCGTCTACTGTACTAAATTGAAATAATAAAACAGACACTTGAATGAACACCGTATTCCACACAGAGTTCTTCTGATTTTAACATCAAATAGGTCATATCACAATAAGGATTTCATTAAAGCAAGCATGCTAAAATGGCTTGTACATAGAATGCTGCCTCAGTGGAATGCAAACTTCATGTAAGCCTACAAATGTAGCTTTACAATATTAGCACACCAATGTCACGTGTTCTGTATGAACTCGTCAGTCATCAGCTTCCACTGACATGTACTTACACACATCAGTTTCTGTAAATCCATAACTTTCTTGTACCCTTGGGCACTTGGAACCTCTGCAAGGTGAGATGTGTTTTCAAATGTAAGTCTCTTGGTAGCTGGCCTGGCTGCCGACCTACTCAGACCTCGGACCAAAACCTTGCAGCTCTGTAAGTTGAAAATCAGAAGGCATTAAAGTGCTATGTGTCAGGCATTTTTTCTTGCTTAAAACCCCTCCTGGACATTGCTCCAATTTCTGTAATTCAATTAACTCTGTTGATACACAATTCATATGCTAGGTGCAAGATAATTCTTTTAATGGAAGCTGCATGCTTATTGCAACAATAATCTGCCACATATGGAGATAGTAACCTGTGGATAAAAGGTATATGATAATGGTGTTGATGACCTGACACCACGTGTTGAAGTGAGGTCATGCATACAGATGTCAAGGTGTAAACTTGCCGTCTTGTGGTTACATTCAATGTGAGAGCTTCGAAGATATAAACTGCTCGCTGTTGACAGCCACTTTTAAAAGTCGTGACCTACATTTGGTTTTTTGAAATGCAACCGAGCTATGGCATTTAAAACAACCATAATTCAACCGAGGACAGAACAAGAATGTGTCACAATCACGAATGTTGGTGACAACAGTGCCATCGAGTTGGTGATCGGACATCTTCAGCAGCAGAAATTGCTCCATCTAGATGGACTAGTAACATGTGATTATTCAGTCAGGCTTTCATAATAGATAAAAACTAAAGGTGGATGACAGAACATGATATGGAAGATGGTTAAGAGGGTGCGGTATCGCAACAGTTTAGCAATCTGGCCTAATGAAGAGGAGAGGAGATGGAACTTAATTCAATGAACAAATGGCTGAACGGTGGTCCTTTTAAATTGTTTAAAGTGACTGTCAGATGATGTGGAATATTTTCTAGGATCCCTCAACGTCACTATTCCCCACAGCGTCTTTGCCTTAGTGAATATTACCACTTCGTACCCCTCGTTTTCATCGTCACTCAACTTCTCAAAGCAACGTGTCGTTGTTGTTTTGGATGTAATTTTGATGCAATGTCTGCAAAGCAAGAAATAGTACAACGCCTCTGTTTACGTACTGTCAGTGGAAACATAACTCTTTTCAACATTTTGATTGATATCACGTTTACCTGCATGTCTGGATTTCAGTTGTCCCGATTGTTCCGGATCTGTAGGTCGTGCGGACGTGCAGATTTTCGAATTAAAGATAAAGAGCTCCAGTACAAGGGGAATTAACTCAGTACCCACTTCTGGGGCATGCCATCATTTATCTATTTATTTAATGGTGTTTTACGCCCTAGAATATTTCACTTATACGACGGCGGCCAGCATTACGGTGAGAGGAAACCGAGCAGACCCCAGGAGATACCCACGACCATCCACAGGTCGGTGGAAGACCTGTATGAGCGGAGAGTATGAGCTGGACTTGAAGTCACAGCGATCGCATTTGTGAGAGGCTCTTGGGTCATTGCGAACCCCATCGACCACGAAGGTCCCCATGCAATCATGGATACACATCAACCGATGACAAAGGCCCCATGTTCAGGGCGTATTTTAGTTTAAACCATTCAGTTAATATCGGACAAAATAGAAGGGTGAATTTGGAATTTAATTTTTTTCCTTTTTGGGATTCTTTTTTAGTGTTGACTCCTCCATAAAACACAAAATGAAATTAGTTTTGTCTAAGATTGTCAAAGTTTGGTCTATAAATTTGCTAGGCCACGTCTGACCCTCAATTCAGTCACTGGATGGAAACCACCTAAACACCGTAATTTTATACACTAAAGATAAACATTACTTATTTCTTTTTTTTTTTTTTTTTTCCTTTTTTTTTTTTTAGCGCTGGACACAGCTTTATTTGAGTTATGCTATACCATCTTCATGCCTGTATATGTAGACAAAGTTTCGTCCCGCCATAACGTAAAACACAAATCAAACACATAAATAGGTAGATATACTGATTTATGTTCCCCTAATTTGATATTTTGCACAAAATTAGGGGGGACAAATCTTACACATTGCACCCACACTGTGGGGTTATCTCCCCTTGCACTGTAACGCCCCGTGCCCTGACCAAAACAACTACGAACGCAATTCGAGCATTACATACGAAAGTCGTGATATCACAGAACAGTGAACATAATAAATCTCAATGTGTTATAATTATAATATTAGGGCTCGCTAACACAGCTATCGGATAAAATTCAGCATTGATATAGGTATACCTCTCAATGCAATAAATCGGTTACAACTTATCGGTTCATGGGCATGTAGCCTAAATATGGTGCGACTTCAGTTGAATAATTTTGCAGGTCATTTGTTCTTATTGACGGGAAATGTGTTAATCGTAAGCTTATAATAATAGACAGCGAGTTGCAGTGAGCATATGCTGCTTGGTGATTATAACAAATGTCTGCAAGTTTTTCAATCGCCAACCTTCTGTAGGCCTACATGTGCCATGGTTTTGAAATATGCTTTAATACCAAATATTCGTTTGTGTTTTTGACATTATTTACCCGAGGTCGGTGATTGAATTTATTTTTATGGGCTAATACTAGTGTATATGATCATTCTGCGAAACAAGCAAATTAATGTAGACCTAAGATAGGCACATGTATTAGGTCTAAAGCTTCCCAACATTTTAAAATTTCCTCTTTCTGTGAAGGTAGTCTCACTCAGTTTGGCCAACGCCGAAAGTTGTCGTAAGCATCTAATGCGACGTGTGCATTGCAGCATATACATATGCCTACTAGTGGTACGTATATACATTACTGATGCACATAATTTTCCGTATGTAGGCTCTCTGCAGACACACTCATGCAAACGGTGTACCGGGTACATTCTCTGCAATCATACAACGTAGCCTACACTGCTTGGTATCGACGGATCCGATGATTAAAGCACTGGCTCACCGCGACTATCAGGCATTTGGCCAGTGAGGTGGCATGTTCGAATCCAGCGCTTGTTGTTTCGGCTGCGGCTTTAACTCAGGAAGTTTTTTAGTTACCCAGGTCTTCCACCTATAAATCTGTCCGTCATCATATACCTGGTATGTGTTAAGCACTAATGACATAAATAAATAGTTTTATATGCCCAATATCCTCGGCATGCATACGGTATATACTATCCACAATATGTGGTTGGTGCCCAGAATTATGAGCTTGTATTCTCTTCATAATGTTAGCTGGTGCCCTGCATTTTTCGCATGCATATTTTGCATGGCGTATGGTTGATGCACTGTATTCCCTGCATCCACACTATGTACAATGTATGGTTGATGCCTTGCATTACCCGAATGCATACTACCTACAATGTGTAGTTGATGACCAGCATTTTTCGCATGGCTACCATGAACAATTTGCATACCATGTACAAAGTGCAGTTGGTGCCCAGTATTTTCTGTATGTGTACTATGTCCAAAATGTGGTTTGGTGCCCAATATTCTCCGTAGATGTACAAGTGTAGATGGTATCAAGTGTTCTCTGATGACGCCCTATGCACAATGTGTGGTTGGTTCCCAGTATCCTTGGTATGTATATGAAAACCGCAGCATGCCAGCTGTGCAACGTGTAGTCGATGCGAAGCACTTTTACATGTACGCACATACTGTGTACACCAAATATCTAGTATTGCCTGTATGCAGAGTGTAGAATCTGTGCCCAGTGTCCAGTATTCTCTTAATGTAAAATGTATACAATGTGCGCTTGATGACCAGAATTCTTGTTGTGTATGTTGTCTACAACGTGCGCTTGACTACCAGAGTTCTTGTTGAGTATGTTGTCTACAATGCGTGCTTGACTGCCAGACTTCTTGTTGTGTATGTTGTCTACAATGTGCGCTTGACTACCAGAATTCTTGTTGTGTATGTTGTCTACAATGTGCGTTTGACTACCAGAATTTCTTGTTGTGTATGTTGTCTACAATACGTGCTTGACTACCAGAATTCTTGTTGAGTATATTGTCTACGATGTGTGCTTGACGACCAGAATTCTTGTTGAGTATGTTGTCTACAATGTGCGCTTGACTACCAGAATTCTTGTTGAGTATATTGTCTACAATGTGCGCTTGACTACCAGAGTTCTTGTTGTGTATGTTGTCTACAATGCGTGCTTGACGACCAGAATTCTTGTTGTGTATGTTGTCTACAATGTGCGTTTGACTACCAGGATTCTTGTTGAGTATGTTGTCTACAATGTGTGCTTGACTACCAGAATTATAATTGTGTATGATGTCTACAATGCGTATTTGACGACCATAATTCTCTTGTGTATGTTGTCCACAGTGTGTGTTTGAGGACTGCAGTTCTATTTATGTGTATTTTGTCACCAATGTGTACCAGAATTTTAGTTAATTTATGTACTGCCTACAATGTGTACTTGATGTTCTCTGTATGTATACTGTTTACTATGTGTGCTTGTTGCACATAATTCTTCGCATGTATGCTGTTTACATTATGTGTTTTTGCCAGTGTTATAGACATGTTTACCATGTAAGTCTGTGTAATTTGTGTCTTGTAATCTCTGTATGTATATATTATGTATGTTGTTTTTAAAGTTTCAACAAACTTATATTTACTCGGACATGCACGCGCGGAGCAATCTTCATTTGCCGTGGGGGAAATGAGAATTAATCCGTTGATACAGACTTCTGCCTCACATTTTGTGCATTATAGACGAAATCCATTCTTGGGAAACCTACTTTATCGTTTTCACGGTTGTTTTGCGCTACGTAATACGAACAGCTTAACCCCAAATCTGCCAAACGTTTAATGCACGTGAGGACGTCATAAATCATTAAACACGTGGTTTAAAACTCTTTATACCTGGCTTATGCAAGACCGTTACCCAAACCTCTCTTTGGGTTATTATTGCGTGTAATATAAAAGGGAAAGTTGCCATGGTTGTTTGACTGGAAATAATGGATATACAATGCATGGATCTGCATAGGTCATTAATATTAATATTGTTTCAAATCGGCGCCGTTTTTGTGGTGCATTGTCATGTACATGCACTTATGATATAACTGCATGTAACCACATCATTTTAATGTATACTGACCTGAGCAGGCTATCTGAACAAAACGTTGTCGTTAACTTGTTACTCAAAATAAGTTATTTATCAATCTCAAGGGACTGAATCGCCATTATAATACCACCTAAATATTCATTTATATATTGTGGCGCTATGTAACTCGAAAGCAGTCGAGTAGTCTGGCTCTATATACATTATCAATACACACTACAGGGTTAATGGAGAATATAGCCTCTGGCCCGAACTGCAAGTTTTAAATCCAGCTGTTTTCACTCTTTTAGACTTTCTATGCAAATAACTAATATTTATTCTTTAATGCCTTACTGCACGTATTGAATAATTCTTTGATATATATGCAGAGAATTTTAACCAAGTAGCTGAAGTTTTCATGATGGAGTCCATAACCTTTGGCAGTATTACAGTATTACAGTATTACAATTTCTTATCCTGAAAATGTTTGCCTGTCTGAAGAGGTTCGCATAACACATATTAGATGACAGGATTTCTGTAGGTGATCGAAGTGCCCTTTTTATGCAAGTGGCAATTATCATTCTTTAATACTTTAATGCACCCTAGTATTGAATAATTTTTTTCTGTAGCTATGTATATTCATGTGTTATAGCATTTAAGCCATGTAGCTGTACGCAGTTTTCATGTTGATAGACTCCATAGCCTTTGGCAGTATTGCAAGTATTTGTAGCTGTTTGCAAGAAATCATTAAAAAACGAGAATTTCTCGCCTTAAAATGCTTGCCTGGAGAGATTTGCATAACACATGTAGGTTGATAGCATCTTTGTAGGTGATCGAAGTGCCAGATGGATGTGTGCTCCGTCACCCGAGCACAATAGACGGGTCAGTTGGTCAAAGGATTCGCTGGTGACAGTGACCAGTTAAACACGATTCACCCGGGGTCATAACTCACACTCATGCCACAGACTTGCAATATGCCTACAGTGCCGTTACTCAACATGTGAACAAAGAGAGGTGTAAAGAATGCCTTTTGATGACCAGATAGGTTTGCGCCCGCGGGATCATATTACGTGGTAGGGGACTTAATTTTGACACTGCCTTGAGAGATGTCGGTAAAAAGTGCAAGGTATGTTGGCACATTCACGGAAAAGGTGGGATTTACATACACATTCCTAACGTTCCAACACCTGTAAAAAGTAGCACAGGTGCATATTTGACCACAGTGTTTAAATATCGATGTTAATGTTAGTATTTTCATGCAACGATACGTTTCTATCAAGAATGTTGCAGATATTCGTGTCTACTTCACTATACTGGCATGGCGTCAGATGATGTGTCGGTCCGGTATGTGTCTGGAGCTATCTTCATATAGAGAGAATGTTGAGAAATGACATCATAGGCTACGGAAAGAAACAACTGGGGAAATTATAGGTGTAAAAGGCGGTTGCTGCAGTCGAGACAGAGAAAGAAATTAACGTTGACGTAAGAAGGGGGATTAAAAACAGAAAAAGAAAAGGAGAAATGAGAACAGTTCAGAAAAACAATAAATTTCAAAAGATAAATAAGGCAAATTGGCACATGCGAACTGATGAAAAGCAAGGGAGAACAGATAAAGAAGACATTTGTTGGTAAACTACTCGGACACTAAAGTAGGAAAGATGCGACGAAACGAAATGAGGGGAACAAAACAAAAAAGGTAAGATGGAAAAAAAATATTGCGTAGAACCCTGTTCTGTGTATATATATACACTTTCGTTGTTCCTTCATATCATTATAGCAGAGATCATTTACTTCCCTGCCACATCCCAAACAACTTCATTGTTTCCGGACGGTTGTGACAATATGGCTGAGCGCTGGCGGCCAGCTTGGGGCGGTATTGTCAGTGACACAAGCCGCATGTTATTAGTGGCCGACCGTATTGTTCCGGTGTCATAGGACGGCGGCTGAGAAGTTCCAGAAGCCATTACTCGGACTCATACAGGTGATCTCCTCAAAGTTGAGAAGAATGGGACATGTGGTCAAACCAGTTGATGGGGCGAAAATGACTGGAAAGTGTCGCTGGAATGAGGCGATCAGTCGTAAAGATATCATCAACTTCCGTGTCAAACTCGCAATCGGCTGTCGGATCTCTTACCCAAGGCAAACAGCTATAAGATCATTAAGCGAAATATGGACCATTTCTTTTGCGCCGTATGCGTAAAGTGTGGGCTTGGAGGTGATTAGACTTAAATAGGCCAACCTTCATTGCTATCGTCGCCCCTTCTTCAGCTATATAGGCCTACTGAAAACTACGGGGTGGACAAGTTTTGTTAGAAATCGATCTTTCCTGTGATATCGATTGATTGATTTGTTCGGACTCTGAAATATATGGTTTTTACTGTCATCATGAATGCTGGCCAAAACAGGCAATGCGTGTAATGCACATTTGCGGAGTAGAAATGTAGGCCACGTGTAAAAGACTGTAGATGGTATTAAGTTGAACTAAACTCATCCCTACATCTTTTACTACAAATATGTGCATATGTTATGCAAGATTTTTACAAACTATTGAATTATAATCTTTACTGAATTACTCAGTGTTAAGTCGCATGATATGTCGTACTGATTCGTCGAATTTGACTGGTCGAAGGAAAATAGCACAATCTCCGTTTCGTAAGTCTTACTGACACGATGCGAATCGCGGAATTGTCATATTTTCAATCTATTATACACTTTTTTTCCAACGAATTGTACCGTGTTCTAAATGTTTCGATAGAAGCAGCATATAATGACATCTTTTTATTCTATGCACCGAAAATAATACTATAATATAATATATCGGTATGTGTTGATATTATCTTGATTTTTTTCATTGAGAAAATGTGAGATTTTACTGCTAATTAAATATTGAATACTTAGTCTTCTCATCAGTATAAAGTAATTCAGAAAATATTGAAAAGCATGTACATTTTCCCCAGAACCCATACATACTGATATGCCACGTCATAGCAATATGGTCGTTAAATCTTATATTTTTAATATATATAGAAGTGTAAAAGACAAATGATAGAATGATAAAAAAAAAATCCTGAAGAAAATTCGCAAGCATTTTGAATTCCGATCCACTCATTCCCACATGTCCAATTAAGAACACAACCAGCCCAACTCAGCTGAAGTGGGCCTTGTTTTACAAACCTAGTAAACCAACATCCGAATTTAAGTAGGCCTATACTTTAACTTGTGATATACGGTCCCATGGTATTGAGATACAGTGTAAGATATAGACGCGTTGAAAAGACTGCTTGAATTGTCAACGAACTAATGAACGAATAATGAGAAAGATTCTGCGGATTTTTCAGTATTACATGTACATGTAATGTACTTATACAGGCTTTCGTTCAGACCGTATATTGAGGTCAATATTTCCGTTACTCCAGTCTCTTCACACGAGCATACTAATCCAGAACTGACTTCATTTTTATACATGTAATATACATACATATAGCTGTAAACTTTTGTCAAACTACCAGATGTTATGTGATCTTCGAAAATGTTCATTCCATGCAGATTGTCATGTAACTGTATCAACTTTAAATGGCCTTGACCATCAAATGCATGTAAAAAAATCGGTGAGTATTAGGTTCCGTCGAAGATGTTATTTTCTGCTATTTTCAACCACTGGCTCTTCTCGGTATTTTAAGTCCTATGTGTTTTTAATTTCTTCAATCCAGTGACAGTATCTTCTGTCGGCCATTCTTTCTGTCTGTCTAAAATTTATATCTGATCTCAGCTCTTGCTTTTAATTATGCGAGTTTTCCACACTCGAATGCATGGGAATCCGCAATAAAACTTGTGGGATGAGTATTTGAGTTGATAATCCTTAAATTAACCCAATATCTCAGATTGAAATATGACAGCTGATGCAAATAATACGCATGAAATTGAATGAAGGTTGATTCGGTTCGCATTTGAGATCTTACATATGCATGCAAAATTAGCACAGATTTCCAAAACGTTACACATGTATATGTATACAATAATGGGTTAGGGCTAGTGGTGAAAATCCCTGCTTGCATCCGAATGATGTATGTATATGCGTAATAGTGGCTGATCACTCGCATTGTTCTCGGTGATGAATTATATTTTCGCTCCTTTGTTATATAGGAGCGTAATAGGTTGAATTTTCTGTCATGGCACTGATGTTATATTCCCGGCTATAAAATAGCCAGACACTCTTGGCTGAAAAACACGTTTTGTGGTATTGAATGCGATAGCCTGCCTGTTGTCTCGAAGCGGGAAAAAAAGACACAATAACACTATTCGCGGATTGGTTGTTTAAAGAGCCCCCAGCACGGTTTTATAGCGCGTATTGATCTCCGTAAGTGTGTGTGTATACAGAGACCTTTGCTAAGACCAGGTCCGACTGCTCTCTCTACACCAATAACCACATTGTTACAGACAGAACAGATATATGCCAGCCCGCGGCAGTTTAACTTGTTTTATGAGAAAAAGCTCTTTACTGAAGTCTTTCATGTTTCACACCTTTCTAAACACAAAACACAAACTCATAATGTTTTTCGCATTATCTCAGTAAGCCAAACAAAGGTTCCCTTTTTTCTCCTGTCGGTAATATTCCACATGCTTTGTCATTAATCATTTGAAAAGCGGAAGCGCTTATTAGCATTCTTCGTGAATATTCATCACATGTCAATCAGCTAGGCCACACCTCCACTGTCTATATATCATTAGCCGCCATGTTCTTCATTGCTGGAAATATTGTAAGTGTGGAGAATTATTAACACGAGTCGTCTACAATATAATTTACAGGTGGATACTTAAGCGAACAATAAAAAAGCATAACGCAATAAATTAAACACTTGTTTTATTTTCTTCCATGGAGTCTCCATCTAATAGACAAAATATATTAGATTATACAACAAAATTTTAATAATCAAAAATGGTATAAACATCACTTAAAATTCACGCAGTGTATTTAATATATTTTATTCTTGTTTTGATGTTACATAAATAGACTTCTTGCTGAATGTCGACTTCTAATTGTCAAAATAAATCTTACGATTTCATTCTTCTCTGTCAGGTTTCTGGGTGGAGTAAAGCTCCAACGTGCAGGCACAAGACAACCCCCTTAAAGCCGTAGTTCAACCAGTGAAAGCTAATCACATATTTATTTATTTCATTGGTGTTTTACGCCGTACTCAAGAATATTTCACTTAAAGAACGGCGGCCAGCAGTATGGTGGGAGGAAACCGGGCAGAGCCTGGAGGAAGCCCACGTTGCTGACAGACCTTCCCACGTACGCCGAAGAGGAAGCCAGCATGAGCTGGACTTGAACTCAAAGCGACCGCATTGGTGGGAGGCTCCTGGGTTAACCCGTCGTGCTGGCATTTAATTATTTTCGTATGCTGAGGTGGCATTCAGATTACATCCATAGCTAAGATATCATCAATAAATCAATACATAACGTTGTAAATTGATAACTGGAGGGACGAACCGTGCATATTTTAAATGTACCTATAATGCACAGAAACGTGAAATATTTAATGAAATATATGTCTTCACATCCTGTAAATACTCCGTTTAGTACAAACATTGTATGAACAGATTTTGTATTTATGTATGTATGCTTGAGTTTTAACGTCGTACTTATCCATTTTTAGTCGTATGACGACGAGGAGTCATTAGCTATGTGTGCATATACTATGTCTTCTTGTGGTAGGGCTAATCCATGCCGCCAGTGCTGCAGCAACTAAAGTATTATGCCGAAGACACCAGACATGACACCGCACAAAGTCACATTATACTGACAACGAGCCAACCAGCCATGCTTGCTGGCTCTAACCTCTCAGTGCTGAGCGCCAAGCGAGGCAGTAACAAGTACCATTTTTAGTCTTAGGTATGACCCTACCCGGGATTGATCCCCGACTTCGAGGCGGACAACAGATTTTGTAAATGCTAAAATAAAGAAAATGCTCATCATTCACAAGTACTCTTTCCTTACGTACCAGAAAAATAATTAGTAAAAATAATTCCAAATGATGGAATTTGAAAGACATGCACAGTGACATCGCAGAAACGTTAAGTGACCTATTTGATGAAAGTGCTAATTGCCAAAAAAATACAGCAATGATAAACCAAAGCGCTTCGACAGGTACCTGGCAAACTTCTTGGGATCTTCCGCGTATGGCCAAATGGTTATTTTTTTTTTTTTTTTTTTTTGATTGGTGTTTTACGCCGTACTCAACAATATTTCACTTATACGACGGCGGCCAGCATTATGGTGGGTGGAAACCGGGCACAGCCCGGGGGAAACCAACGACCATCCGCAGGTTGCTGGCAGACCTTCCCACTTACGGCCGGAGAGGAAGCCAGCATGAGCTGGACTTGAACTCACAGCAACCGCGTTGGTGAGAGGCTCCTGGGTCATTACGCTGCGCTAGCGCGCTAACCGACTGATCCACGGAGGCCCCCCAAATGGTTATAGCGTAGTCCATAGCCTTTTTAACAGCATGATCCCTTTCGGCTCAAGTAACACGTGGAAAAGTCAGACAACAGCCTGTAGATAGTCGTGGGAACAGTGTAAAGCAATAAATAATTAAATGCAATTACCGACTTAAAGTCACTGTATTTATACCGCAGTGAGAGTGGTTCACATTCTTGTATATGCTAAAGTGGGGTTGATACATATGTCCTTTTTCTCGCTTATGTACCTTGGATTTGAACTATGTCATCATTCGTCTCAACGCTGTTCTGTATGAAGCTGCTAGAACTTTTGTAATGCTCTGCGTGCATTTGGTTTTATGTCACGGGAACACAAGCTTGATAGAGTTGATGGCTAGACCTTTGTTGGTGATTTCACACATAGTGTCGTGTTCTGACGTCACGTTTATATAAAAAGAATAAACAACGTGAAATATCGGTGGAATAAAGATACCCGGAAAAATAACAGCCTATAATGATGGGGGTGATGCCATGCAAAATGCATTACAGGTAAGTTCTACGTGCTTGGTGAAATGTCCTCTTGGACGTCCTTTATTTTTATGATTATTTTGACGTCCCACGCGTAATGGAGGTTTTATACGGTGAATTTACAGCGGAAGGCACGTCTCATTAGCGTAAATCTAACGGAACCGCAAAAGTCACTCGGCTAAATATTTAATGCTGCATTTTGTAGCGAATCTGTGCATTAACATCTTCTCACTTGTCTAAAGATCTTAATTGTTGCCCAAAGGACTCCTCTATCTTTCTCAACTCATCCCATATGACTTGTAAAGTCTTGCAATCCTATACCAAGACTTCCTATTGTCTTAGATTGCTTTTTATCCGCAACGAATCGGGTACTCTTTTTGTCTAGACTTTGTGAACTTATCCCCTGGATGTTAACGTAGAGCCAGACCCTGATTGATGTCCGTACAGGGGGAGAGGTAATCGCTTTATTGGAGGAACATCCATTGAATCACATGAGCGTAATGGGCTTTCATGCCTTGTCTTATCCCTGACTCCGGTGATCAGGTTCTCACTGGCAGTAATTCTCTCATTCTCTTTTATTCTATAGCTAAGGACGTCTTACGCAACCATTAGGTACTTTTATTACCCAACTTTTTTCCTTCGCTGGCGTGACATAAGAGAATGCATGCTTCTTCACGCACAGCTACAAATTACTCCCGTTCATTTAGCATTTACATAGCTTACGTAATATTGTTGACATACAAATTCGCCACGAATAGAAATTTACCCAGTATATTTACAAGAACTTTCTATAGAAGAACTATAGTGTGCGCAACAAAGCTCGTTGGATTTTCGTTGATTGACTGTATAATAATAATAATAAAAATGTAATATAGTCCAAAGTTTAATGGTACTCACCAAAATCAAAGACAGCAAAGGGCTGTTGTCTCCACAAGAACTCTTCCACAGAACCTTTACAACGTACTTCTGTAGAAGAACTGATGTGTTCAACTTGCTGGAATTTTATACACAGTATTCATTATAAAGAACCTAAATTATCGTCAAACAAGCACTCTAAATGTGTTAATACTCACCAATTAAAACAGGCAGCAAATGCCTATAGTAATATTGTACACATAACATTTCAGCCTCTGAAAGCTGACATATACATCAGTTGTTCAGATTACAAGCAGGTACTATACAGTTTTGATAACTATTCCATTGTTTTTAATTGTGATCTGTAAATGATCTGTTCAATCTGTCAGACAAATAATGTGTCTGATGGCTGTCCCCATTGGTTTGTATAGCTGTGAAGATGAAACCGCGCGATGTGTAAATCTCGTATTTTGGGTGGTTCGAGCTGGCATCAAACATCTAATCTCATTCGGGTCATATAGTTCGTGTTAATCCTGACGTGACAACATTAATTCGCTTGGTTAGCAGCAATTGTTTCCAAGGCGTATATCCTTTGTTAAGATCAACATGAAAAAAGATTAGCAATTTAAAATGTGCTTTCCTACGTTGAGATTATGTGCTTCAGCTGTTTTTGCTCGCCGTAAGTAAGTAGATTTCACGCTCAGAGTATTTAACTGCAGAGGTGAACCATATTCTTAATGCAACCAGTGTACTGCAATGTATATTTTAGAGTAATGTGTTCGTGTAGAGGTTTACGGATATTTCATCTATGCATGTTTTGCACATTATTAAGAATCAAATTTAATAATCACATTCACGGATCGATACAAATATTTATAGAAACCAATAATAAATCAACAACCTGCGGATGGTCATGGGTGTCCCCCGGTCTCTGCCCGGTTTCCTCCCACCATGCTGCCCGCCGTCGTATAAGTAAAATATTCTTGAGTACGGCGTAAAACACCAATCAAATAAATAAATAAATATTTATTTGATTGGTGTTTTTCCCCCTTGTACGCAACAATATTTCACTTACACAATATCGGCCAGCATTATGATGGGAGGAAACCGGGCAGAGCCCTTGAGAAACACACGACTATCCGCAGGTTGCTGACAGACCTTTCCATGTACGGTTAATTAAAAGAGGTTTAAAATAATTTCAATCAATGGAATTGACACAGTGACAATATGGCAAAATGTTTGGGTGTTATCTGACAAATATGTTGGAAGAACCCTTTGACCATGTATGTTCTTACTGATGTCGTCCACGAAACAGTAACAAAACAGTAAAACCCGATCATATCGTAACCACGTTTGGTTGAGGTTAATCATTTTTTCAGTTTTATGTATCAGGTGTATCAGGCCGATGTTGTATCAGACATAGATTTAGTTCTACCTCAATGGAATGCCATTCCAAAGACATGAAACAGACGCCCCATGTCCTGATTAATCACTGTATTCTGATATCAGGCCCCGATATCACGAAACGATCTTAGACTTAAGTCAAAGTTTCAAATCACTTTTAAAAATGTTATTTCTTATGCAACAAAGTCAAAATATTCCTTAACAACATAAATTCTCGATCAGTTATTGTACAACAAATTTCAGCTAAAACAAAGGAAAGGATTATACCAACTTTAATGATTGAAACTTTTCACTTAAGTCTAAAATCGCTTTGTGATCCCGGGGCCAGGCCGACCAACAGATGGCCAATCCTTTCCTGCTGAACGCCATTGAATAAGGAAATTACCATGGCATGACCCGATGAGGTCTGGTATTAGTTTCCCCTATGCTCATGAAGCGAATACTTTAGAACTTCATAACCACCACATAGTACATCGACGGGCAGGGCAATGTATTCGATACCATGCAGGTTTGCTATGGAATATACATACGGTTTTCACATGGTCTTTTTGCTATTCAGACATACATAATCGGGAACCTTTTTCACTGCCCATGCTGCATGTAAATAGTCTATTGTAAAATGCCTGTCTATCAAGTAACGGGTAAACTGGTAACACATACAGTACGTATTTATCACAAGTCTGGGTTGGAGTGATTCAATGGTGCTGAAAAAGTTATCTCAATATATCCTCAACATCCTCTCTTGGACATAACAGTGAACAGTTAAATTCTCCGCCGTATATATCTCGTCAGGAGAGTATAGGTTTGGGTTCTGGACATTGACAATATATAGTTTTACCCAGTGACGACGTAAGCGATGCTTGTGATATCTGACTCAGTATTCGCAAACATTTTGATTATCGTGTACACAGCTAAAGGCTTCAATTACTAGGTGTTTTCAGTGTCTCGCAAACCCGTTTGATCTTCAAAACACGCTTCCTTTTCTGATTAAGAGAAAGTTAACTACAAAACAAAACTATATACTTCATATCTAATGGACAAGACGACTCCAAAGAACCCAGAAGATGGAACTTACAGAAAGGAATCAGTCACTGTTGTGTTGCTGGCAGAAAATTTTAAGTAGAACAATAATATCAAACAAGGCTGTACAGAATGACAATACATTATAGCACGAATCATGGCATAGGGTAAGTTTTACGCATGCGCCAGCCTGATTGAGATGATCACGTGAGCCAGGTGAGATTGATGGTTTGTGACAATTCCAACATCTGATAAGATTGTCAGAGGACAGTTAAAACAAACCGAGAGATTGTGATGAATCTATCTGTGATTTGTGTAGGAGGTAATATTGGTGCGCTTTCCGGCCTAATTCAACTCATTACAAGGCCTACTTACGGCTCATCTTCGGCAACGTTGGATGATTCAAGTTGTCCATGGATGAAATGTCAACCATCACAGCGTGTAGTTTATGGAGAATGTAAGGATGTAACTGTAAAACTTTATTCCACTTCACTAAATGAATTAAGCACTTCTCTTTAATATCTGGAACCTTTCTTCTGGAAAAAAATCCATTAAGTAAACATTGCGTGATAGAAAGACGCTGAAATGTAATTTGCTGAAAATGAAATAGAACAAATCCTTGTTAACTCCCCCACATGAAAGCAAGCGCATTTACATGGTTTTAACACAATTGAAAAAAATAAACAAATGGACGTAGAGATAATGATCTAAACGAATTCAAATTATTTGTATGCATATATGAATGTGATACAAATATCGGAACCCGTGGATGGCCGTGGGTTTCTTCCGGACTCTGCCCGGTTTTTCTCCCACCATAATGCTGACCGCCGTCGTATAAGTGAAATATTCTTGAGTACGGTGCAATACACCAATCAAATGAATGAATAAATACAAATATCGGATGAAAAGTACAAAATGAATTGACAGTATAATACGCTAAGTGAACTGCAGGAATGCTTATAAAACACAATAGTGACTGAAATAATATCTTGTTCCTGTCACACTCTTGGTCTCTCGCCTGATCTCTATCCTTCGGAATCCATGTACGTCTTCCAGCTCATCGTGCAATAATTTATGGCTAAGGCATAAACAAAGATAGGCCTGGAATTCATGCCATGGTGTAATCCTATTACAAGAAATTCTACACGCATTATTTCATCTAAACTCTCCAGCTTGTCTTCTTCGGCCTCATCTCTCTTATCTACTGAAATATTAATGCCAATAATGCAGCCTCGGTATATCACAAAGTAAACGCCGGTAAATAGTTCTGCCTTTAGATCTCCTCTCATACAGCAATGAAGGCTTCTTAAGAGTGTAATTAAACCGAAGTAATCGTTGTCTATGCACATGGAACTGACATGAGGATGAGTATATTAGGTATCAGTGATTTCAAGGGATGATCTTCTAAAGCCCTGCATGGACAAATGAAAGGTAAAAATTAAAACTTGGCGTTATAAATGATGTAACGTTTTTGTTCTTCTACAGCGGTATAATATATACGTTTGTCTACATCGTTGAACTTCTTTTCCTTTTTTTTTTCTTATAGCCACCATAATGGGTTCAAACCCAGATGAAGCAAACTCTGCAGATATTCGTCAAGGAGTCATCGGTTTAAGCTAAATTTATTTCTCAGTGGTTTGTCGTCACTTTCGACACTATTTCAGCCATAGCACTACGCGTGTATAGTGTTTCCTTAAATGGTGGGCCAGTCTCTAGGTCTGGCTGCGTACATGCAAAATGCTTCCTCACTAGACCAACCTGCCCAATACAACACACACGAAGCTCCACAATATACAAGCCTTATTATGTCAACTTAAATTAAGTGCCATTGTTACCCAAAGTTAGGTCGAAGATATATCTTCACTGGGAACTGAACATATACCTGTCTCGCAAGGTTCTATAATCACTCTGCTTCTCGTTATATACAAATTCATTGCCCTCACGTTACATATTTGTTACGAATGTAATGCACTAGATACAATTCAGTGAATAAAATAGACTTTTCTTCTTTTCGTATGTCCAGTATATTCGTTACGTGAATAACAAAGAAGAAAAGAACAGATAAAAGTTTAACTAAAAGACTGATACGAGTAAGTACAGTACACCCTATATGCTACTGTCTTCAATGTCGTCAGTCTACTTTTGAAGATATATTAAGCAAGGCTCAGTTGAACCCTCTGTCTCACGCTTGTACGGACACATAACTCCAGCTAAATTAACCCTAGCCCTTCACCAAGATCCTAATTACTTATGGCCTCATCAAAGGCCTTTTTATCTTCACATTTGCATTTTAAATAGATATTTGCATACATAATTAGCTTTTCTGTTTAAGAGTACGACGTGGGCTATATAGGTATACTGTCATTATCTTTATCGACAGTTTTACACCTGTGTGAATTGAGATACTAGTATATGATACACAATATTTAGATGTTCCTTAGTGCTATCTCTCACGTTTCATTAGCGACTCTAGTAAAAGAACACAGGGATACAGATGTAAGGGGCGAATAAACGACCAAACGGATGACTGATTTACCTGTCTCAAGGTTTTAGCATACATCATCCTTACGCTTGATTTCTTGCAACATGGGTTTTTTTATCTTTTCCTTCTGAAATTTGCCGCGTTTCTCTTTGACAAAAACTCCTGTCTAAAAGCAAAAGGTTTGGCCTTTACTGAACCACGTGCAAATCTCAACTCATGTGGTCTAAATTATGGTAATTATATTTCTATTTCAGAGAGAAAGCGTTTGTTTTTAACAGGTTAAATAAGATTATCCTGATTAAAAAGCCCCAGTGTAAGCTCTAATTATCCGCCCAATTAATCTTTCTATATATTCTACTGCTATTTGTATATAATCGTTTTGACATTAGTGCAGTGACTTGTCTTAAGCTTGTCCTGTGCATGTTGAACGGTGGGCTAAAACAAGAAGTAAGTATATTAAATAATCCGGTGTGTGTGAATTCGAATTTACGTGGAAAACAAGAACAATATATGAGGAAGGTGCGTGACTAGCTTTTACGTCAGTATGTGCTCTAAAATAAGCATATATACTAGTATTGTAAAAATACATGAATTACTATATATCTATAAATAAATGACATTTTATTTGCTGCTAAAATCGTTGGTTAATTGATTAATAGTTGGGTACAATTATGTATTTATTCGTATATTCAAAAATTATCGGTTTTAAGGAATGTAAACTATTTTAATATACTTTTAATTGGAGTAGATAAATATAGACAGATATGCGTCTTTTGCTTATTTCAATTCCTTTGGCCTGGCTCATTTCAATTCCTTTGGCCTGGCTCATTCATTGACATTAACCTATATATTCTTCACCGCGGGGTTTCCGTGATTTGTTTTTATGTTGTCCGGCGTGAATCGGAAATACCCGAATAGTGAAATGTTTCAGCTTTGAATCACACATCAGTAGGAGAAATTGTGCTGAACGGGATGTTCATACAGCAAACTGAGTTTTTTTCTTATTCTGATCCATATTGACCATTATGATTGGTTAATGGAGAACTCTGTTACTTTGACCTGTTCTCGGAAATGGTTAATATTTTGAAACGTGTTTAGTCGCCAAATCGAGTAGGCATCCAGCAAAGTTAAGCACCGCATCAAACGCTCCAATGGCGTCATCAGGCACAATTATTTACAAACACGATTTCGCATTTAAGATAAATAAAAAAGTAAGTGGTGTGAAATAATGCATTAAGCAACAACAAATGTGTTTTGCCAGTAGCGATTTGATTATACGCTAAGTTTGTGATGTACTATGATTTATGGGTGTTTTGTAAGCATGGTTGCTTGTGAAGTAGGTTTACATTCCAAATGACTGGCTTGCTTTGCCACTGAAGATAAGCCATGGCAATACTTTGAGCCAATCTCGGTGAAATATTTGAACAGACAGAGCTATATCCCGGGGGAAGCTCTGGCCGCGTTTACGTACATAACCCCGCCGGCCATTCACACCTGCACAGCGCCTCCTCCCAGCCTCCAATCTAGACCGCACCTTACGTTGACATGTAGATCAAAGCAGAACTTCACACCTTTTTCTCTTATCTAAATGAAGAGTCTTTAGTTCTCGGGTGAGCTGTAATAATGAGATCGAGTAGTTGTGTGTGCCCGCGGGCACGCCTACTTATCTATCTAGAGGATGAGCGAGACCTCAGTTTTGGGAGTATAGATACATTAACAAACATATAGCGCTATGCCAGTCAAACCCCGCTGTCGTTTGATCAGCCGGTTAAAACGAGATTAGACTGCGATAGCGCTGCCCAAAACGGATTTGCCTTGTTGTCTGTCATTTCCATGTTGCTACGCCATTCATCACCCTAGCTAAAGGCTCATTCACCGTAAATACATGGGCTCGACAAGGGGATTTGGACGTTAATCTATAAACCTACCTACAAAAACAAGAAAGTAGCGTGTGAAAAAAAAATACACAAATTCAATCGGCGTGGGAAACCATTAAGAAAAAACCAGTTCGATTTATTGTCCATGGAATAGTGTCAGAGCGATTTAAGGAATTGCCTCTCTTAATGATTTCTGCTGGCTAGACGCGACAAGCATTTCCCATCATATTATCATTTGGTTACAATTTTTAATCTAGACCTGCGTGATGTTGATACCGGCCCCTTCTGTTAACCTGGTATCTGCTTTACTGGTGCGGGTTTAGAGAGTTATATATAATTCCCATGCTCGGCAGCTCCATCACATGCCATGTGGATAAGGATATTTCTGACTTACCTTTTGCCAACCCTAGTTTACAGGAAGTGTGCCGGTGTAGCAATACTGTCAGAAATGAATGGATGTTTACGGAGGCATTTGTAAACAGATACATATTTTACAGCAATGCTGTACATTTTTAATGAAACAATCTCATTATCCCCGATGGAAATAAGTATGTGGTGAAACACGTTCATGCTACAAGGATGAAATGAAATCCGCATCTATCTCAAGGAATAAGCCAATAAACACACATTTCAGTAAAGTTGAATCTATCCACAGTGGTTATATTTCATACTTGAATATTATAAGATTACAAACAGGGATATCTTTAAAAACCCATTTCAATGCATTTTAAAGAAACGTTTAATTCTTTCAAAGCCAACTTTGAATTACCACTTTAACAAAAAAAGCAAAAAAAAAAAAAAGCAGCGCTCAACAGATTTGAACTGTGTCCTTATGACCTACTGTCCACAGTACCTCCATCGTGTGAATCGTTCTCCCGTTCCACTCTCTCATGGTTCTCTTGTATGCTCCCTCAGGGGAGAGGACAAGGTATACGTCAGCGCATACAGGGGCAGGGCATACATCAAAGTAGAATTTTCATGAGAGAGCATATATCAGCACAAAGCACACATTAGGACAGCATACATCAATGCAGAGCTTACTGATAGGACATACATCAGAGCAGTGAATACAGCACACGGCGTACATCAGAACAGAGTGTGCGGCACAGGGCATACATCAGAACACATTGTATACAGCACATGGCATAATCAGAACACTGCATACAGCACATGGCATACATCAGAACAGTGCATACAGCACTGGGCATGCATCATGACAATGTATACAGCACATGGCATACATCATGACAGTGTATACAGCATAGGGCATACGTCAGAACAGTGCATACAGCACAGGGCATACGTCAGAAAAGTGCATACAACAAAGGGCATACATCAGAACATTGTGTACAGCACAGGGCATCAAGACAGCATACAAAATAGAGCATAATTCAGAAGAGAGCATACAGGACAGAACACACAAGGCATGCATCAGAACAGAGCATGTATCAGGACAGAGCACACACGACAGGGCGTACATCTGAACACAGCATACAGAACCAGGCGTATATCATGACAATGCATACAGGACAGTATATATCAGGAAAAAGCATACAGGACAGGGCATACAGGATAATATATATCAGGAAAAACCATACAGGGCAGGGCATACATTGACAAAGCTTGCACGACAAGATGTACAATAGGACTTTGTCTATTATAAGATAATCGTCAGCCATTATTAACTGCAATATTATGTACATAATTATTATACATAATGTTACACACAGTGGTTTAATCATTTATATATATATATATATATAATATATATATATATATATATATATATATATATATATATATATATATATATATATATATATATATATATATATATATATATATATATATATATATATATACTGTATCTCATTCTCGGGATTGCATCGATTTCCTTTATTTCTTTCCTATGTTTCGTGGAACAGACTGTATGTTTTGAAATCATCCCGTCGAGACTTAGCAGTTATATTACAAGGCACTGTTGATTCCGCATATCAGTTGTAGAATAAGTTGACTGTGTTTTTAACATGAGTTGCCATAGTGGAATAAGATTTAGGGCCCTTAATTTTAACATATAAGCGAGCAATCGACATCATGATTCGAGCTAGAGGACGATACGCTTTCATCAATGCCCTTATCTAAGCTAATAATTTTGAACTCAAATATCCAACCGGTCAATTAATCAGGTTTAAAACTCAATCATTGGCGGAATGCTTTCTTAGGGCAAATCGTGTTACCATGTATGACTTTTTTTTTCTGAAACTGATGCCTCATATTGTCGCCGGTATATTGAATTTGTCGCACAGAAGGCGTCATTTGTTTCTATGATTTATAGCATCGCTTAAATCTTTAAAGTTCAACTATGGAGCTAAACTTTCCGTTCTTTCTGCTTACCTTCAAAACCCAGAAGCTATCAACTCCAGACAAAAGTATCTGAGTCAACAGTGTCTAGCTTTACCTATTTTATGTAACAGTGTTGATTATGTACGAACGCCTAGATAGTACATCATTTGTACCTCAATAAAACGCTACACGTCGTGACGCTTGTAGGCCCATTGATCCTAGCAATTCTATATGGTCTTAAGGCTGACAGGCTTGATTCATCCATGTATCAGCAAATCTAAGGGCAAAATAAAACTATATATTTACAGGTAACACTATATGGTCCTGTTCAACACGTTTCTTTAAGCAGAATGCGGTACAAAGTCGTACGCTTCTGTTTCCATTCACTAAACTTTTATGATCTACCAATGTCGTGCGAAGGTCGGGTTAAGGTTGCGACGTTTGGCTCGCGAATCGCCAGAGTAATTTCACATCTATTCTACCCGCGGAGATTAAGTTTTGGGCTGTTTTGTTTACTTTATCGCCTTCAGGAATGTTTATGTACGCCAGATATACAAAACGAATGTCTGTCGTCATTCATTGACTGTAAAACCCCAGCGTTCATAAATGTCTGGTGAAATAGCTGACACACACCTCAAGAAATCACGGAGTTTTATTTTAGAAGGCTGTCCTGGTCGAGTCCAGACTTCTTCGAATCCAGACTTCTAACCGATGAGAAACCGGAACAGGTTCAAACCCACTTTTTGCCGGCTCATCGGAGTTTTTATGTTGAGCAGAAAGATGACTGGTGCTCTGGTATCACAGCTGTTGTATAATCCCATAATTGACATAATGTTCAATCATATATTTGCATTGCATCTCACATTCATATACCAGTAGTCTACCACAATGCACGCCCTGGGAAATTAATCCAATTTCCAAGAACATCGTTCGACATAAAAGAAGAAAGTACACGATGCATATACAGTCCCTAGCCCTAAATTAAAGCAAAGCGTTTGTGATGAAGCTGAGCGCTACACTCTGGGATTAGTTCCACAAAGCCATTTCTGACTTAAGTCAAAATTTTAAATATAATCTTAATCCATATTTTTAGAGCTTTACAAATTATTTTTATTTTATTTTAAGGCAAATGTGTCCAAATTTTAAGTTCCCTTACCAAAAACTACGCATCGTAAGCAGCTTTGAAGTCAGAATTGATTTTGTGGCATCGTACCCTGGACACTTCATCCACATTTACTCATAAAAGTCTTTAAGATAGATTTAAGGTATTTATAAACTTTTTACCGCATTTATGAAATCCTATCATAAGTCTTATTGCCCAACACGAACGTTTTCGATGGTTCAATCGACTATGGAACGCACCTCATTGACAGTTAACCATTATGTTGAGGTAGCAGGCTCGAATCCAGCTCACCCTCTAAATAGGCAAGCTTGACCTAAAAAGTGGCCTATGCAGTGTTATTATACGCTAATCATTCATTCGTTCAAATCCTACTTTGATTGGATGATCCGACGGGTGATTTCAGGCAGCCGGCAAAGGCCTGGGCACAGCCGTCATACAAGTTATGACAATTGTTAAACTCTAGTGTGTTGAGAGGTGTTTAAGACAAAGAAGACACTAAAATGGTGAATAATATCAGATGAGAGACCATGAAACACTGTTCAGGAAACTATTTCAAGGTAAAATGGTTTTAAAAACATCAGATTTTACGGTCGTCTGCAGTGTCCCAGGGGTATCAGTGACGTCATTTGTATATTTTTTTGCTTGAATAGATAGATTCAAGGTCCGTTCGCCGTGTGCATTCATAGATATATACGTACATGCATATTGTAATGATGAAATCTAGTAGTTTGTGTGTTGTGTTGCAAAAAAAGTGATTCTGAAGTCATTGGTACTAATAAAGTCAGAAAAGGCAACCGTAGAACTCTCATATGCATTTGACAAAGTTTGAAAACTTACAAAAAAATAAATCGGACTATTTTACGACCAGTATTTAATTTCGTCTAATACACAATTCTCCTTAGTGTATTCCTTACCCTGGTTGGTGGGTATAGGTGATTTAAGCTCCCTGCTGTCTATGACGCCTTATTGGCTGTTTACCACATCAGTCGATAGGACATGAACTGTTATATAGTTAACTATTTTTTTTAAATCTAATTTCTTCGCCTATATCTTTGCAATAGTCAGTGCCAGATCAAACCATACTAAAGAATTTTCCTATGCCTCCCAACCCTCCAACATCTAGTTTAATTTAACTGAAATAATCATTAACAATTTTCAATATAACACTGTCCACGAACTTTTCCTGTCATAGTTTTTCAGAATATTTAATAGTACATGATCTACTTTTCTGTTTATGCATTGTTCAGAGAAAATCGTATAACCAAAAGTCCCCCTATATTGTCTATGATCCTAGATATCCCACTGCTCTATCTTTTCAGAGGCTCTTGGTCTCAGTTCACACAATGACATGCCCAGAAGAATGAGAGCCCCGGAGATGTCACCCTATGGAACAGGTAATTCGTGTTTGTTGGTCGATAAGATCGCACTGAATTCCGAACAGGGAAAACCACAGCACGTTATGAGCAGTAATGGTGCTGTTGTTGTTATCGTGGGCTTCATCATCTTACCATTGAACCACAACAATGACGGCAAGTTAGATTGAGACTGACCAGGTATACTTCTTGGATCACCCTGAAAAGCTCTCCAGCGTTTGATCCATTTACGATGTTTTCCTTACAGGACAAAAGCATGTGGAAACCACACCAAGTCTCCGATAAACCTCCTGCAGGCAAACTTGGGGAAATTGAATTGGAACACGCCTTCTGGAGAAAGCCAAAGGGAAAGGGGGGAATGTGTATGTTAAGTAAGCACCATTAGAAAGACCATTTAACACTGTATTTGAAGGTACCTTTACACATACACACATCATATATGTACAATTTACAAGACTTTTATTGAAACCTGCACATATGAAGGCGCAGAAAATGTAGTATGTTGTCAGTGGCGACAAATTATATTATAATATGCTCCATAAAGCGCATTTTATAATCCAAACAACTGAATGCATTTAATTTAGTAAAGAATCTAAAAAAGTTAGAAGACGCTGCAGGTTTTCTACTGATGCTAACTTAATTTATATGTTTTCTTTCCCCATAGTATAATACCGTCATTATGGTATTCTTTCCCTTTAATATAATGCCGTCATTACGGTATTTTTTCCCTATAATATAATACCGTCATTATGGTATCCTTTCCCTTTAATATAATACCATCATCACTCAGAAAGTCTCTTAATTCAAAATTATATCCTCTGTATAGTAGGCCTCTCTTCTGAAGTTTTCAATCGTCTTCCTGTTGATTCATTCTTTTCATTCGTTTTAACTGGGTTTGTCGCGAGATCATTTGCTTCCAATTTGACTACAAAGCAAACGAAGTTAAACATTTGTGTAACACTTCGTTTGGTTTTTCGTGCAGAGCTTTGTGCATGCATTCTAAATGCGCCAGAAAGAGTTACCACTAGGTTAGGATATAACTCGATCTTATCTCTTGCCGTAAACAAAAAGTTATATGTAGTGTTAACCTATATGCATTAAGATTATTAATTCTAGTTCTCTTTAAGTTAGCTCTGCTTTATTTCCACTGGAACAAGAGAAAAAGACTGTAAAATTAGGCAGTTACTAAAAAGCCTATAATTAAAATATGTTCCAGGTTCAAACTACATGAGTTATTTTTGCATGATATATATATATTTCTGTATATATATATATATATATATATATATATATATATATATATATATTGATTGGGATTTTATTAACGCTAAATTTTTGTATTTTTTACAATCTCGTGCTATAATTATAAAGCGTATAGCAGAAGTGTTTTAGATTTGCATTTTTTATGGGTAGCATTTTTATTGAAAACACATGCCCTCTGCTTATAAATATCTCATGTAAGACAGCGTAAAAATTCACGCCCCTGTCTTTTGTTCGAGTCTTACCAGATGACAGAATTAGTCACGTTCCACCTATCACAGAACATACCTACACAGAAATATGTAAATTATATAGAGAAATTCGTGAAACGTCTTATCTCTCCTGAGTAGCTTCCTCGACCGACGAAGATCAAAGGAAAACTTAGCAATAACTGATCAAATCAATTCCGTATACAGGCTGTAAAGACCCTTTAAGCACATCTTAAAACGTGTGTTATGGTGAATATTTAGAACGCTTGATGACACATGGCATGTTATCTGATGATTCGGCGACTTGTATCTCTTTGATCAGTGCTAAGTAACAACGGATAAAGATCATTTAACGTATAATTCTCACGCTGAATAGGAAAATATTTAACTAAAATATACAGGTAAAAACTTTAAAATTTACAGGTGATTTCAATGTACCACTGTAGCAGACAGAAAGTATAAAACGCATGGAATGACTGTTTTTCATAGCCATGATGGCTTATATTCCAGTCAACATATATAAATTCTGAAAAAGATGGAGAAATTTAAATAAGAATAAAAACAGCTTGCCCCACCTCACATCGACGAGTTCAAACCGTAAAACGAAAATTGCAGCGTTTTAAACATATAGGAATATTTAAGTAAAAATGTCAAATAATTGTTGATCGTTAGCTTTTTCGACAAGATACGGTTTTGAAGACTTGAATGAATGAAAAAAAAAATGAATGTACTGAGTGATTAATCGAAGTTTTTCTACACTTCATTTAATGCTGTTCTCTTCAAATTCTAACTGAATCATGCAAGAAAATTGTAGTATTCAGACATGTAATCGTCATGGGTACGATTTGACAGATCTAAGGAATCCATAAAACTGATACGGTATTTGCTCAAAGAAAGTATTGTCCGAAGAGAAAATCATGTATGAACCAATAAAAACAGAACCTAATGAAAAAAGGAAGTTAATTTTTGACCACGTTCCTGGGTCGCCTTGTATTATGAAAAGCTGACTTTGTCATTCGCCAGTGTGATTCATGGCCATACTGATCTGTTAAATATATCTGTTTTTACCTACTTTACCTACTATATTATTGAAGTGTAAGTTTTTTCCCCATTGCATATAAATATAACTCTCTCTCTCTGCTTCCCAGTATACTGAAATGAAATATTTTTGAAACCACTGTCCGTGCATGGTGTTTTTTTTTTTGTTTGTTTTTTTTTATGGACTATACAGGATTGATCCAACTATGTGATAAATGAACAAAGTACTAAAAGCCTTATCTTTACCAGCTGGCTCCAACATACAACCTATTTTGTTGAAGTTGTATAACTGCATGAAATTTTTGGTACGCCATACCGGTGAACAAAAGTAGTAAACCACGGTTAGTAGTACACCATGCATTTGATTACTAACACAGAGCTACGGGTCGTATGTGTTATTAACGCTATAGGATCCCTGTTACTTGACAAGACTTCTCTCTCATCAGTGGAATGTTTTGTACGTTATTTTTTTTTAAATTTTACTTTACAGTGGCAAAAATATTTCCCACTGTAAGTTTCATTTACATTACTATATACGTTGGCATATTCAGTTCGAATTCATGGCTACATACATTTATAGTCACCACTAGGTTTCCATATTCAGTTAGAGTGCATGGCGACATACATTTATAGGCACCACTATATTTCCATATTCAGTCCGAATGCATCGCGACATACATTTATAGGCACCACTAGATTTACATATCCAGTCCGAATGCATGGCGACATACATTTATAGGCACCACTAGATTTCCATATTCAGTCCGAATGCATGGCGACATACATTTATAGGCACCCACTAGATTTCATATTCAGTCCAAATGCATGGCGACATACATTTATAGGCACCACTAGATTTCCATATTCAGTCCGAATGCATGGCTACATACATTTATAGCATCACAAGATTTCCACTTGGTATTTACACCCATGTGCTATACGGTTTCACGTTTTGTGTTTAAACATTCTTTTTTTCTGGCGTAAGCGCTGCTGTAAAATTGTCTAAAATGTCTATATATATATAATATATATATATATATATATATATATATATATATATTATGAAGACATGCTCCGTTCCTGAACACTTTTGGGGTTTGACACAATGTCATGGGCTCTTTGTTACTTGTTTGCTGTGAAATTAGTCTGGTTATGAAAGGATAGTGCGCCAACCCATCAGTCATTAAGAAGAGGACCACCAGTAGTGACAAATCAGTTTGAAAAGATTCATGAGTTAATGTGCTGCCCCAACAAATATTCAGCATTATTATTGATGCGTATAAACATCAAAGCTGTGTCACAGAAACTTTGAGGTTTTTTATCTTCAAAGGATCCCAGACTGTCAGAGGTCTGAGTTTTATCATTAGAGATGGTTCCTACCCCCTACAGGCTGGGTCCGGATATCAGCAACCATCAGCCGATCAGCCCCCGAACAGGTCTCCGAACCTCTATAGATTTGCAGAAACCTCTGGTCTTGATCACTATGCAAAGCGAGATGAATGAGACAGATAACCAAAAACAGCCTACAACAGATGTGGAAAACGACAAAGTATAAACTCACCCTCAATGGGAGACACTCATCAATCTACAGAATGGTTTTAGAAAAAAAAATTGTCCAATGTCAAAACTTTATTTTTATCAGACTTCACCATCACGTCAGGCTTTAGCAGTGCACAGTGCCAGTCAGGACGCCGTGTTTCTAATACACTGTACACCAACTCATTTTAACAATCCTTTTTACTCTAAATTATTGTCGTAAAAAAGTACTTCAAACACGTAACAAAACACACATTAGGCCGTTGAAAAGGTATTTGGGTTCCACGCGAAAAGGTCCACCGTCCCTATTGTGAGAAGATCGGCTCGTTCAGAAGGATAAGTTTACACACCAAAAGTTGCAAGTACGTGTGAAAATGAACACCCACGGATGTTTCTCACCCACAGGTGTAACTCAAACAGGCGTACAGTGAAGCATGTATAGTGCCGTCAAAACACCACCCAGGCAAGTGTCTTACCCACAGGCTTACAGCATCCACACATCCACACAGAGAGCCATACAAAGAGTATAGCTTATTTAAATAACTGTTTTCATAGTAGCTTATACGGCAATTTCTGACTACACTGGACGTCCTCCTGATGTAGGCTTAAGCGATCTTCTCCATGTAACTAGGTATAATGTAAATGAATGCAAATCGTAAATGAATGCAAGTGCGACTAACTGCTGATGACAATCCACAGCTAGAAGTTGCTGATGAAATATACTATCAGGATAAAGCCGTCTTGATGGAAGGAAAATAGAAAGTATACGCTCACTCTTCAGTGATTCTTTGCCCTCTTGAAGCTGCATTAAATACAAGTAATTCTATTTTTGTGATGCTGTGAACGAAAGAACAGCTTGCATGTTACAGAATGGAAATGAACTCGTTTCTTCTGGAGACTTACCTATACTTCCTACATGATACTAATTACAGGTAGTGCGTGGAATCTCGGAAAATCGTGCCGCTAATGCGATCATGGATCTGAAAGAATCGTCAAAATAGTGCCATCATCTAAGATTTCGTCACTACAGTGCAATATCGTTCAGTTTTAATCAAAATCGTTTCATAACCGGTAAGATTTCCATCACTATAATGCCATTATCGGCTAAATTTCGTCAAAACCGATCCTTCATCGACAAAATTTCTTCACGATCGTGCATCTTCGGTGGCTTTACTTCACAAAAGTTTTTTTTGTCACATCATCTTTTGTACCATCATCGGTCAGATTTTTCTTTACAATTGAATCATCATCTATCAGTTTTCTGACCGGTGGGTTTTCGTCAAAACCGAGGTCAGCTGTCATAATCGAACCATCTTCAGTCGTTTTTTTAACAATCATCGGTTGGTTTTCGTCACAATCGTGCCATCATCCGTCGATTTTCGTCACATCGTGTCATTATCGGCCGGTTTTTCTAATAACTGGGTCAACAATCGTGTCACCATGTGACTGACAAAGGATATCTGCATGTGTTTTCGGAAAATGAAGGAAAATTGCATAATTGACATATAGCACAAGTAAATATCAATATCGAGTTATCAGTCGACTCAAAGTGGTATAAACTCGACTCATATGACGACAGCTATAATGACCGATTCGATTTAGCTGATGAAAGCTGTGATGTCATCTCAAACCCGCTTTACATTGACATGATATTTAGAATACATGGTAAGATGGACTTAAATGATGAAATATTTTACTGGCTGACTTCAATGTACGACAGATATATATATATATATATATATAGGCCTACGTATAAGGCAATTAACCTCTTTGCGGTTATTCAGCTATAACTGTGACAATCGACTCAATTGATGCCATGTTAATATAACGACACAGTCGACTCAGTTGATGTTATGACCACATATGTAACTTGAATGATGAAATATCCAACAGCAAAGTCGGACAACTCTTCGTTGAACCGCTGTTAAAAGTTTCCTTTGTATATGCATCTTACCAGTGTGTACTGCGAAAATCCAATATGGCAAATCTTAGGTTGTAAAGCATGCATTTATTTATTATCCTATACAAAAGTTGCATGCAACTGTGACATTTTAAAAAAAATTGGGACAATTCAGTATTTACATTTCCTTAACTACAGGCGTGTACAGTGTATATACAGCTTGTACAATTCATTCCGCCACCTTTATCACGACGGGTGTGGACTCGCACTAAACCTCACGTTTTTACTTCCGCGCCATTTTTTTTCCATATGGTAAACGAGGAATCAACAGCCTGTGACAAGGTTACAAGGTTAGCCGGACCAAAAGCTCGGGCCACAGTGGGGCCAGTTGTGATAGAGCAAACCGGATTAATTAGGAGTGACCAGTGGTCGTTTTCACTTGTCTGACCATTCCGTGGGAGAGCACGGACTTTATTTATACACTGCTTAACACCAATATGTTTGTAGACTTTTCTGTTCAGAACCACTAGACCGTTTTAGTGACGGTTTTTTTTCTCTCGCTGGCGACGAGTCGACAGTTTAGGGACTTGTCTCTATTTCAATGGATCGCATTTAACCCTGTTGATTCTACCCATCACCCTTGCAGCTAATCTCCCAATCAATTGTTGGGTACTCTGTTAGTTTCTCCTCTACCCGGTCATTAGTACGTCCATACGGTACTGTCCTGGTCACGACAAAACAGAGAGGTCCGACTGTAATGCGTAGATAACATCGCCAGTGTCACCCCACGGCCCGTCACACGGAGGCTCCCAGCGCCACAACAAATCTGTTCCGTGTATGTATTAGTTTATCAGTTCAGTTCTCTGTCCATTCACTTTGGGCCTACCTGTAGCGCTCTATTCATCCAGGCTAATTATCGTACGGCTTGCTCGTATTACGCCGTACTTTCCCCCTCTTGGAGCTCCGTTTCACTTAAATCTGTCGGCCCACATTTTTTAACGAATAAAAAAAAATCAACAAAAGAGCTTCGAATTTCTTTCACAAGCTCATGTTTTGTATACTTGCCACAAATCGAGATGTAAAATAAACTTCTGACTCCCTGTGCTGTGGTGCAATGTGTGACTTTCACGGCATATTCTTAAGCAACGTCTTCCAATGTAAACAGTGTATTATTAAATATGTTTCAGATATGATTTTATTAACTTTTTGCTGTTGCTTTTCGCTTTACTCCATGCGAATAAGAACTGCTCATCACTATGCGCCGGCACTGGAATGAATGAATGATTATGGCTAAATTAACGCCCACTCGCAATGGTTTAGTGTTTTAGCGAAACGATTATTTAGCAACTTATATAAATACGTAAAGATGTCCAAGACTAAGTTTGGTGTGTAAATGACATTATAAAGTATACCTCATGTACATATGTATTAATTCCACGCATCCAGGAGCAACCACAAATACTATGCTTAAATACAAACACCTAAAACTGTGAATAGTCCAGTGGAATTAAGTAATGTTTAATTCCGATTATCTGCCTCCAGCGGCTCGCCGCTGGAGTTTGCAAAGAAAAAAAACTTCTGAAGATCCGAAACACCCAGATTCCTAAGCAGATGATTTCGCAATTGAGGTGCGATCTTCACTTTCGGAAATAGATATTGTTAAGGTTTTATATCTGTCAATGCCAAAGCAGTATAAAGCTGTTTTATAAAGGTGAGACGGTTTGCTGTTATTTTAAGCTGAACATGATGAGCAATTGGTATTTACAGGGCACAGGGTGTTAACCTGGCGAAGAAGTTAAAAAAAAGCGCACGGCGTCAAAGTTGGCGCCGGTGTGACATGAAATTTGATAACCCCAAATCATGAAGCGGCTGTAGGTTGGGTTAACTTACACCCAAAAGTTTACA